>NW_022264070.1:0-36062 GCF_002021735.2 Oncorhynchus kisutch | reverse complement strand
CCCATGAGTTTTAAAGAATGGTCTAATTTCTTCCAATCAGAGTTTAAATGAAGATGATCCACATGATCATCAAAGTTTGGAAGGTCAAGTCCAGAAAATGAAGAATGATATCCTGGTTAAACTATCCAGAAGATAGTGAAGTGAAGGATCCCCTGCCTCAGATCGAGCTGAAGGCTGTGACAAGGAGAAAAGTTAAGGTGAGAGAATAGACTGAGGAGAGAAAGGGAAATCTGGGGTCTTACATGTCACACTTTAAACCTGTCCAATATGCCATATAACATGTTGTTAGGTTGGAGGGTAAATTGTCCTTACACAGACTTCCATCTCTTAATATTCAATCACCAATTGTTTACTGTAGCTCTTCTCAAAGGCCTGTATAGCAACGGCAACATACAGTATGTCATTGACTGTATTGTCTTTTAGACCAAGAGGAGGACCAGTGCCAACAGGTCCACAGTTGAACAGAGCACTGATAGTGATGCGGCTGAGAGAGATTTTGGTGATAATCAGAATGATGAAGATGAGGAAAGGTGAAGAAGGATCCCCTGCCTCAGATGCAGCAGGATGCCGTGAAAACTAAATAAAGTCAAGGTAAGGGAATAGATTGAGCAGAGATGTGGATATTTGTGATATCTTTCATATCTATAACCTGCCCCTACAGCATGTTGTTCCGAGGAAGGTAAATTGCCCATGCAATAACCTTTATCTCCTAATAGTAAATCTAGGGCAGGACCCCGTTTGGTCGATAGGCCTGTTGGTTGACTGGGATTTCTTAAGTCGAGCAGCCGTTATATCATGTAAAAATAATGGTGCAACACTAATAAATCAAATATTATTTTATAACAAATGCGCTTTCTCCTGCATTGGATACGGTCGCTGTCCATGGTTCTGAACATAATCTTCAGTGCCTCCGTAGAATTGCCGCCCTTTCCTATGTTGCTATGTGCATAATACAAAGTTAACCAGCATATTGGGATTGAGAACAATGCTGCAGAGGCAGCAGCAGAGACGGGGAAACAGCCCTGGCCTTAGCCTAATTGTCTAAGAAAATTGAGGAGAGAGGAAAACCCAACTAAATTAGGTCTATAATCAAAAGCCTAATTGTTAAATGTGCCTGGCTTTGTAAATCATCCATATACACTGCTCAAATAAAGGGAACGCTTAAACAACGCAATGTAACTCCAAGTCAATCACACTTCTGTGAAATCAAACTGTCCACTTAGGAAGCAACCTGATTGACAATAAATTTCACATGCTGTTGTGCAAATGGAATAGACAACAGGCAATTAGCAAGAAACCCCCAATAAAGGAGTGGTTCTGCAGGTGGGGACCACAGACCACTTCTCCGTTCCTATGCTTCCTGGCTGATGTTTGGTCACTTTTGAATGCTGGCGGTGCTTTCACTCTAGTGGTAGCATGAGACGGAGTCTATAACCCACACAAGTGGCTCAGGTAGTGCAGCTCATCCAGGATGGCACATCAATGTGAGCTGTGGCAAGAAGGTTTGCTGTGTCTGTCAGCGTAGTGTCCAGAGCATGGAGGCGCTACCAGGAGACAGGCCAGTACATCAGGAGACGTGGAGGAGGCCGTAGGAGGGCAACAACCCAGCAGCAGGACCGCTACCTCCATCTTTGTGCAAGGAGTAGCAGAAGGAGCACTGCCAGAGCACTGCAAAATGACCACCAGCAGGCCACAAATGTGCATGTGTCTGCTCAAACGGTCAGAAACAGACTCCATGAGGGTGGTATGAGGGCCCGACGTCCACAGGTGGGGGTTGTGCTTACAGCCCAACACCGTGCAGGACGTTTTTCATTTGCCAGAGAACACCAAGATTGGCAAATTCGCCACTGGCGCCCTGTGCTCTTCACAGATGAAAGCAGGTTCACACTGAGCACATGTGACAGACGTGACAGTCTGGAGACGCCGTGGAGAACGTTCTGCTGCCTGCAACATCCTCCAGCATGACCGGTTTGGCAGAGGGTCAGTTATGGTGTGGGGTGGCATTTCTTTGGGGGGCCGCACAGCCCTCCATGTGCTCGCCAGAGGTAGCCTGACTGCCATTAGGTACCGAGATGAGATCCTCAGACCCCTTGTGAGACCATATGCTGGTGCGGTTGGCCCTGGGTTCCTCCTAATGCTAGACAATGCTAGACCTCATGTGGCTGGAGTGTGTCAGAAGTTCCTGTAAGAGGAAGGCATTGTTGCTATGGACTGGCCCGCCCATTCCCCAGACCTGAATCCAATTGAGCACATCTGGGACATCATGTCTCGCTCCATCCACCAACGCCACGTTGCACCACCGACTGTCCAGGAGTTGGAGGATGCTTTAGTCAAGGTCTGGGAGGAGATCCCTCAGGAGACCATCCGCCACCTCATCAGGAGCATGCCCAGGCGTTATAGGTAGGTCATACAGGCACGTGGAGGCCACACACACTACTGAGCCTCATTTTGACTTGTTTTAAGGACATGACATCAAAGTTGGATCAGCCTGTAGTGTGGTTTTCCACTTTAATTTTGAGTGTGACTCCAAATCCAGACCTCCATGGGTTGATAAATTTGATTTCCATTGATAATTTTTGTGTGATTTTGTTGTCAGCACATTCAACTATGTAAAGAAAAAAGTATTTAATAAGAATATTCCATTCATTCAGATCTAGGATGTGTTTTTTTAGTGTTCCCTTTTTTTGAGCAGTGTATATATTACCAGTCGAAAGGGTTTTTCTTTATTTTTACTATTTTCTACATTGTAGAATAATAGTGAAGACATCAAAACTATGAAATAACACATATGGAATCATGTAGGTATCAATTTTTTTTTAAACAAATCAAAATATATTTAACATTTGAGATTCTTCAAAGTAGCCCTTTGCCTTGATGACAGCTTTGCACACGCTTGGCATTCTCTCAACCAGCTTCATGAGGTAGTCACCTGGAATGCATTTCATAAATTAACATGTGTGCCTTGTTAAAAATTAAGTAAAGGAATTTCTTTCCTTCTTAATGCATTTGAGCCAATCAGTTGTGTTGTGACAAGGTAGGGTTGGTATACATAAGATAGCCCTATTTGGTAAAAGACCAAGTCCATATTATGGCAAGAACAGCTCAAATAAGCAAAGAGAAACAGCAGTCCGTCATTACTTTAAGACATGAAGTTCAGTCAATCCGGAAAATTTAAAGAACTTTGAACTTTTCATCAAGTGCAAAAACCATCAAGTCGCAAAAACCATCAAGCACAATGATGAAACTGGCTCTCATGAGGACCGCCACAGGAAAGGAAGACCGAGTTAACTCGGCTGCAGAGGATACGTTCTTTAGAGTTAACTGCACCTCACATTGCAGCCCAAATAAATGCTTCACGGAGTTCAAGTCACAGACACATCTCAACATCAACTGTTCAGAGGAGACTGCGTGAATCAGGCCTTCGTGGTCAAATTGCTGCGAAGAAAGCACTACTAAAGGACACCAATAAGAAGAAGAGACTTGCTTGGGCCAAGAAACACAAGCAATGGACATTAGACTGGTGGAAATCTGTCCTTTGGTCTGATAAGTCCAAATTCCAACAATGTCTTTGTGAGAGTAGGCGTACAGATGATCTCCGCATGTGTGGTTCCGACCATGAAGCATGGAGGAGGTGTGATAATGTGGGGGCGCTTTGTTGGTGACACTGTCTGTGATTTATTTAGAATTCAAGGCACACTTAACCAGCATGGCTACCATAGTATTCTGCAGTGATACGCCATCCCATCTGGTTTGCATCTCCAGGCTGTGTAAGGGCTATTTGACCAAGAAGGAGAGTGATGGAGGGCTGCATCAGATGACCTGACATCCACAATCACCCAACCTCAACCCAATTGAGATGTTTTGGGATGAATTGGACCACAGAGTGAAGGAAAAGCAGCCAATAAGTTCTCAGCATATGTGGGAACTCCTTCAAGACTGTTGGAAAAGCATTCCAGGTGAAGCTGGTTGAGAGAATGCCAAGAGTGTGCAAAAATGCCATCAAGGCAAAGGATGGCTACTTTGAAGAATCTCAAATATAAAATATATTTTTATTTGTTTAACACTTTTTGGTACCTACATGATTCCATATGTGTTATTTCATAGTTGTGATGTCTTCACTACTATTCTACAATGTAGAAAATAGTACAAATAAAGAAAAGCCTTGAATGAGTAGGTGTGTCCAAACTTTTGACTGGTACTGTATACATATATACAGGAGTAAGACAGATATAGCTTCTGTTGCCTGTTTGAGTATTTGTTTAAGAATCATAAAACACGGGACGAGATGTTAAAAACTGTCCATTGTGCCAATAGATGGAATGCACTCACATGAGATTTGCCGTGATGTTGACAGAGTGGCATGGGAGGTTTATTTCTTAGACTGGGTTAAGATGTCAATTTTGGGACACATCCTCAGTAGTGTGCCTTCGAATCAGTGGGTGTTTCGGCCTTTAATCACTAAACACCCTCATCAAAAGGTGGCCAGCTAAAGGGTGATCAAGCCTTAGCTTGTGTCCCATGCCCAATTAAGATGTCCCACGGGACTATGCAAGGCAGGGGCGTCCTCTTCCCTGAGCCAGCCCTACAGCTGACCGCATACCTCATATGCCCTCCTCAAGTTGGAGGGATCTGAATTGGGTTCTCAGGTGGGGGTGGGGGGTCATGAAGTTATAGCCCAGCAAGGGTCCTTCCGTTTGATCCAGATCCACTGGCTGCCTCTTTCAGCTGCTTGAGAAACTGCTCTGACTGTCTGCCGCAGAGCCTGTCAATGGATTCCAAGTTCTTTCAGCAACCTGATGGTGGAAGAAGCCACGAATCCTCTGCATCCCACTTCAACTGGCCAGACTTTTGCATTCCAGCCACGCTGAGTTGCGTCTGCTGCCAACTCTGTGTAACGCAGTTTCTTACGTTCGTAGGCCTCTTCAACAGAGTTTTCCCACTCTATGATGTACACAGCCTTTCGTGAAGGGGACCAGAGTACCATGTCTGGCCTAAGGTTGGTAGAAGCAATCTCAGATGGAAAAATTAGTTGCTGGCCAATATCGACAAGGATCTTCCAGTCCCGGGCCATGGCTAGGTGTCCAGTTTCTGGCTTCGTAGGAGGATACTTGGGCCTTTTCTGTCCCTCCCAGATGAATGTTGTTGTTTTTACGGGATTGCTTGTTTTTGGAGGTAATGAATTGGTTGCACTCCTCTTGGTCTCAAGTGCTGTAGCCAGGCTCTTGAGGACCTGATTGTGCCTCCAGGTGTAGCGGCCTTGTGAGAGGCTGGTCTTGCAACCTGTCATTATATGCCTGAGAGCTGGAGCTGGGCAGAGGGGGCAGGTCGAGTCCTCGCCATACCATTGATGTAGATTTTTTGGTGATGGAAGCACATCATAAACAGCTCTTATGATGAAGCTGATGTTGCTTGCCTCCATTTGCCAAAGCTCACTCCAGTTGATATTTCTCCTCTCCAGGTCTTCCCACCGCGTCCATTGCCCTTGTTTAGCAAGAGAGACAGCCTTTGCACTTCTTGCAGTCTCCTCCTGTCTGCGCACCTCCTCGACCACCAGCTTCCTGCGTTCAGATGTTGTTGCCTTATGGAATGTTGGTTTGCTTGCTGCCAGGCCAAAGCCTCCTCTTCCATGCTGGATATTCCCCACAATGTCTTGGTGTCTCAGGGCTGATGTTGCTTGCTGCACAGCCTTGGATGATGTCCATTTCCGTCCAGTTTGTAGGGGAGGTGCAGCCTTGCTAATGGTCTGGTCTTTGGAGTCCTTCAATGTCATCTGAAGTCTTACTTTAGAGCACTTGTACTCCTCCGTTAGACTTGTAAGAGGTAGTTCAAGGACCCCTTTGCCATAGAGGCCGATGTTACTCAGGCATCGTGGGACACCCAGCCATTTCTTCACGTATGAGGTAATGGTTCGCTCCATCTTCTCCACTGTTGTTATTGGGACCTCATAGACTACTGAGCACCAAGCCTCATGCACCGGCAAAATGTTGAATTAAGCAATTTCACAGATTCGGCTGTTTTTAATATTTGCTATGCTGTAATAATGGCTTTATAATTGTTTGTCGTTAGAACAGACTGGTATTGCTTAACATTTGCTTAACCTTTTGCGCATAGGGGGCAGTATTTTCGTTTTTGGCTAAAAAAACATACCCATTTGAAACGGCCTATTTCTCAGCCCCAGAAACTAGAATATGCATATAATTGTCAGATTAGGATAGAAAACACTCTACAGTTTCCAGAACTGTAAAGAAGACGTTTCCAGAACTGTAAGGAAGAAACTAAATGGCTGAAATGATATTGCGTCTTCAGCATGGACAGCACAATAAACAGTTGCTGTTATGTGGTGCCTGTTCGCTGCAGTAGGGAGGAGAGCGAGACAACGTGCACCTGTCACACAGGCACTCGCTGTCATTTCTTTTAATACAGTGTCACCATCGGGCTCTTTCTTGAGTCATTTGTGTGTCTTAATTATTTAATTAAACAGTGTGCTTAAAGCATCAGCCAAGCTCAGTGTCTATGTAGGTGATTGTATTGAAACACATAGGCTGTGTCTGATATGGAAAAATACATTTTAACATTAGAACAGGATGACTCTCGGTCGACATTTTTTTTGTTGTTGTCGGGGACAGCCCTGCAATCAGTCTTACCCTTGCTCTACTCAAAGGGATGTATTGGAATGGCTTCATACAGTATCTACGTGTATATCATTGACTGTATTGTCTTTTTAGGCCAAGAGGACCAAGAGAAACAAAGTGGAGCAGATCACTGATGCAGGTCATAAATGAAACTCTAATTTCACTGAATGTAATCCTTTTGCATGTAAATGTAATTTAGTATGGACATCTATTGAGCAGAGGACTAATAGCAGAGTGCACATGTTATACTTTCTTGGCTACTTAACTTCACAAAGTTGGCTAATACATATTTGCCTCAGAAGGTTACATGTTTTCTGACTTCTTTACCTTGGTGAATGCTGCTTTGCACACAGGTCCCTCTACATCTGTGGAATTCTCTGGGATGGCAGTTCAGGGGACATCTCACCAGGGACAATCTAATGAGAAGATCCTAAGTGAGTGTGTCTCCAGGGCCTGTCAGACCAGGGCTCTTGACCTCCCGCCAATCGATCCGGATGCCTTCAACCCGATTATCATCCGGTTTCTGGAAAAACTTACTGAGGAGTATGTCCAAACTTCTATTGTAGTATTTGAATGCAATGTCATCTGGAGGATTTTATAAATTGTATGTGTGTTGGTGTGCTTTTTGGTGCTAAAAACATCCAATTATCTCCTATAGGCAATGGAGGCAGTTAAGCATTGGCAGGATGGACCCTGTAAGTCCCTTAACCCTGAAAATGATTCATAGATATATTAATAGATGTTTCAAGAATATTAGATACAAGCCTTTTATCTATCTACAGTATCATCCACATGATCACAAACAGTTTCATTCAAAGAGCTTTTTAGTAGCCTACTGCTTTTCATGCTTTCCAATGTATGCCACTTTCATGATTCTCATGAACATATGTGAGATTGTTGGTATCTCTTCGAGGAGCTTGGTTTCAGAGCCCGGCTATGAGTAATCTACCTACACTGTTTCGGTCCTACAGGTGATGAGGGCATTGCTTGCAGAGATGTGCCTGGAGATTGTGCGGTTTGTATCTGAGGCCATCCTGGAGGTCATCATCCCTGCAATTTTCCGTTTTGTACGGATATACAGCCATGTGTCTCCAGTATCCGGCAAGTCTCTGACAGAATCAGGGAGATCCTCTAGCACAAACCTGAAGGTTCGCAAGAGAGGCAGCAGCAAATCCTCAAGGTGTTGCACGGCCAAATCAAGCTCCTCACGTAATGGGTATGTTCAGTCATTCCTAAAGAAACCGGTTTCACCTAACTATTCATAACCCATTTTGTGAAAATATGTTTTGTTATCTGTATAACAGTTTACTCTTAATGACCAGTTTAACTGATTACTGAATGATGTATTAATGTCACTACCGTGTCTACTATTGAATATGGAATGCTGTATTGTTTGCTTTGTATTCTCAAAGGTCTCAGACAGTGTTGCCAAATACTCAGGGAGATGGTGAGTCTATATCATCTGAGCCACTCAGGGACTTTTTTGGGATTACTGAGGACAGTCTCCTCACTGGTGTCCAGGATTCCTTCAAAGAGTCGCTGAACAATGTCCTCTGTATCCAAAGAGAGGACCAGGTAGACACTCAAAGTCTATCCCGGGTTATTGTTGGAGAAGTGTCAAAGAAGGTCAATTCCATAATCTCTGTGGCCATCCAAACTCCCGTCTCTGGGCGAATGTCCCCTGTTATTTTTGCCAGTGGTGGTGTCTCCAGAACCAAGGTTGTTGAGGAGATGGTGTCTGGCGTTTCCAACATACTTCAGATGTATATTAATGGGAAGAGTGTTGAGCAGATTGTTGTTCTCAGAGAGGATGGTGTTGAGGTGGATATGACACATTTAACAGGACAGGTCATGACAGCCCTCAGTGGCACTGTTTTGAACTTCAGCAATAAGGAAGAAAATGACCCCGACAAGAGGGAACTGCTTTGTGTTGTTGCTGACCATATGAAGATGCTTGAAGCTTGTAAAAGTCCAGAGGAGATGCTAAAACAAGGAGAGAGCAACCTCAATATCAAAGGTGCCAAATCTAGTCTTCGTCTGTCAACACAAAGTATGGATAGACTACTCACTGAGGAGTTTCAGACCAAGGCCACTGAATCGATCCGGGAGATTGTTAAAAGATTCAGGGGTTGTACATCATGTTGTTCTGGCACTACATCATCTTGTCCAACTCCTCGGATAGGTGAGATCAGTGACCTTATGATTGACCCTGAGGCCTCTGAGTTGGTAAGTACCTTTGTTTCAGACATGGACAATCTTACCCAGTCTATCAGGGCATCCTGCTCTCCTGCACAGAGTGAGCAGATCCTTCTTGAAAACCATCAGAGTAAGATCTGGTCTTACACTGTTGGCTGTTACTACGACATGAAAAATACGCTGAAGAGGATACTTACCTGTCCAGAAAAAGGGTATCTCGCAAGTACATTTGTGGAGAGCACAAAAGATTATTTCACAATGGTTCCAACTTTGTGCCTAGACATCGGTCATTCCAGTAATGGTGAGGCTGACACATCGGACTCCATTTCTTGTAAACCACTTTTAATAACCCCCTCATCTATGAATGAACAAAAAGGACAAAGTGAGACCCCAAAACCTTTCTTGGCTCTCAAAAAGTATTTGCAAGATCAAGTCCTCCTTGACACCACAAAAGCGATTGCCAGCCAGGTTCTTGTCTTGTATAAGACTGAGGTGATGGAGAAGTTCTCATCTTCTGTTGGAGAGTGTGATTCTGAAGAGTCTCTGGAGGCCATTCTATTTGTGGATGGCATCATGTCTGACTTGAATGATTTCACCAGTTCGTGTTCCCCCTCACCATCTGAGTTGTTAGACAGTGAACAATGTCTCTCCCATCTCACTTTTCCACTTGGTCTGCAGGACAGCACCACCAACAGTGAATCTACCCTGAGTCTTCCAGTTATAAATATGAAGAAACTCTCCAGTGTGTCTTTCCAGACAAAGGCTAGAAAGGCAGTGAGCGAAGCTCTGAGATCTGTCAACCCCTTTACAAACAGCTTACTGGGAGACTCTGAAGCATCTAAATTGCTGGACACTTTTGTAACAGATGTGGAGACTATTGTTCAGTCCATGCAGGCACATCACTCTGAAAATTTCAGAATTTCAAAAGTGAGCACCCTTCATGCTGCTCGTATTATATATCATAGATTTCGAGAAATGCTGAGGCGTTTTCTCACTCCCTGCCAAGACTCTGTAAAGGTCATCGATGGTGTTACACCAATACATGATGAGACTCTCAAACAGGCTCCTAGTGAAAGTTTAGATTCTCAGGTGACTTGTAATAGGGATTCTCTTGAAATCCAAGCGGACCTTCAAACCTGTACAAAGGAGGTCATTAGTCAGATCCTCACTGTGTATCACTCTGCGGAATCCATGGAGGAATGCCTCTCTAGCCTAAAAGGAGATACAGAAGACCTGTCCAAGCTTTTGGATGCCATTGTTTCTCAGATTGACGTCCTTGCCGCCTCCAAATCATATTTATCTGTTGATGACTATGCTGTCAATACACAGGACAATTTTCATGGTGAGATCAACAATGATGAGGAGGAGGCATCCTCTAGAAGTCTTAAATCCACAGCCTTTGACAAACTATGTACTGAGGAGTTTCAAACTAAAGCCTCACATATGGCTGGTGGGATCCTTCAATCAGGGTTAATTGGCATTGTAAATACCAGCCTTGATGGTAGAAGTGCAGACATTTGTGCAGAGTCCAGTAACGATGGTGATGATAGAGATGTCAAAATCCTTCAGAAGAGTGGAACTCCACCTTTGTTCACCTCTTCTCTGCACACCAATTCTGCAGCATCCAACATCATCATAAGCATCACTAAAGACCTTAATAGCTTCACCCAGATCACTAAAATGTCTGATGCTTCAGTGTCTGGCCAGTTAGAGAGATCCCTGTCAGCTTCAACCCTTCCTGTCAGTGTTCAGAACGGGGCCAATGTGAAAGGAAAGATCATTTGGTCAGGCACTGTAAACCTGTTCAACAATGTGTTCATCAAGGTCAAGGATTTTTTTGCCCAGCAACAACCGGTCCTCCTAGACAATGTGGTTGAGGCCCCCAAACATGCCGAATCCATATGCAGAACAGCTACTTCTACACAAATGACTTACAGTGAACATGAAGGCAGCCAGACCAGCATGGTAAATTATTCCAAAGCCTTAATTAGTCAGACTCTGATGACAATCCAGAGGAGAGTGTCTATGTCAGAGAGGATGAGCACCTCAGAGAAAGGCCTCTTGACTCGTTCCATCGTGGGCTCCATGTTGGAGGATGTTGACATGGTGAGAACTGATGGACACGAGATACACCGGCCATCCTCCTCAAAGTCCTCCCTGTCCATCACCTCTGCCATGACCAGAGGGTCCCAGAGTGATTTTACAAATTCTCTTCCAGGCACTCCAGTCCCCAATGAGTGGCCTGTTGAAATCTATTGTCCTATCATTAGGAGTTCGGTCATTGATATGAGTGACTCCTCAACTCATTCACAAGGGTCAACAAATTACACAAGGCAAACCATCTCTGCCATAGTTGACACTGTTATGGAGGTCATTCCAAGAGAAGATACGGAACACATAGCCACTGCAGATGATGTCACTTCTTTTACAAGAAGACTTGCGAGACTCAGCCCCAGGGACGGTCTTCAGAACTTCTCACATGAGCTCACTGACAAAGTTTATGAGCTCATAAAAAGTCACAACACCCCACAGGCTCTTTTTGTGCCAGCTGGCAAGAGCGTGTCTGACTCTATTCTTTTGAAGCTGAAGACAGGATTGAATGCTTCTGAAGAATCCAGGGAGTTTCCATCTGACCTTGTATACTCCTTTGCTACGGAGTCAATAAAACGTCTGCTACAGCAGATTGTCTTCTGGCTTCCTCCCCCATCACAAGGATCCGATTTCTGCCAAACTATCATCTCTGATGATTCTCTGCAGGAAACAAGTTGGCTTATGCCGAGCTCTTCTGCCATCTCCGTTAGTTCCTCACAGGTTTACTTTGACACAAAGAGCCTTTTCACCAGTATAATGGTCAATCAGGTCATGGATACCTGTTCTGTGGCCTCCAATTCATCAGAAGAATTATCAGAGTTGATGAACATAATCAATGGGTTGTCCCCAACTGATGCTGGAACACTTGACTCTGACAGACCGGCTCTCATGACCCATTGCCGTCAGTCTAGTTCCAAATCATTGCCTAGACCCTCTCTGTCTGGCAGCAGCACACACAACGGTGGAACTGTATATATTCAAGTTTTAGGAGAGGTGGAATCTAAGATGGACAACAAAGATCTGGAGATGTCTAGTGTCTCTGTGCATCCATCAACTCCATCAGCCATGGACTCTGATACACATGCATCATTTGACTCCACTAGCAATGACGACACCTCTTTGGTACTTTTACTTATTGTTAGATTGCTGTCAATGATCACCCCTTTCACATTACTGGAATCCTCTGACATTGGTGAAACATCAAGAGTTCTCACAAAGAGGATTCTGTCTGAGTTCTGTGGCACCTCAGGCCTTGAACCAACTCAAGCCTACCCCCAGAATCTGAAAATCAAAAAGATTTTCAAGGCTGTCTACAAGGGGCTTCTTCAAGAATTTGGGTCAGAGAAGATGCTCCAGGTTGCAATGAAGTCAACGGATTATGCATTTGACGATGCCCTAGTCAAATCATTAACTAGGGAACTACTAGCTAAATGCAATGAGGCTAGCTCTTCACCTCCCTCCATGACGCAGTTGTCATCACACAATGTACTTGGCAGTGACGAGGTAGGTAATTCTGGGCTTACTTGTAGAAAGGAAAAGAAGAGAGGAAGATTCAGCGCTCTCTGTGGACTCAACCAAAAGGTACATATGTCATCAAAATACACATTTTTAAGATTATTTTTATTCATTACGTACAGTATGATGGTAAACACTGATACCCTTTGTGTGCAATTTCCCCTACTGTATAAATGACTGTTTGTTACCCAGTGTACAAAGAAGGTCAACAAGAAGAACCACTGCACTCCAACACCTTCCCAGAACCAGACCCCTGCCGTCAGTGAAACAGGTAAGTCAATACACTCAAATGTGTACTGAACAAAAATATAAACGCAACATGCAACAATTTCAATGATTTTATTGAGTTACAGTTCATATATGGAAATCAGTCAATTGAAATACGTTCATTAGGCCCTTATCTATGGATTTCACATGACTGGGAATACAGATATGCATCTGTTCGTCACAGATACCTTAAAAAAAGGTAGGGGCGTGGATCAGAAAACCAGTCAGTATCTGGTGTGACCACCATTTCCCTCATGCAGCGTGACACTTCTCCTTCGCATAGAGTTGATCAGGCTGTTGATTGTGGCCTATGGAATGTTGTCCCACTCCTCTTCAAATGCTGTGCGAAGTTGTTGAATATTGGTGGGAACTGGAACACGCTGTTGTACACGTCAATCCAGAGCATCACAAACATGCTAAATGGATGACATGTCTGGTGAGTATGCAGGCCTTTCGACATGGGGCCATGCATTACCATGCTGAAACATGAGGTGATGGTGGCGGATGAATGGCACGACAATGGGCCTAAGGATCTCGTGACGGTATCTCTGTGCATTCAAATTGCCATTGATAAAATGCAATTGTATTCGTTGTCCGTAGATTATGCCTGCCCACACCATAACCCTACAGCCAACACGACGCCATATACTTGGTCTGTGGTTGTGAGGCCTGTTGGACATACTGCCAAATTCTCTAAAACGACATTGAAGGTGGCTTATGGTAAAGAAATAAACATCCAATTCTCTGGCCACAGCTCTGGTGGACATTCCTGCAGTCAGCATGCCAATTGCACGCTCCCTCAAAACAAGTCAACCAGGGTTTTTCCTTGCTCCTATTTTTCTCAGTCTCTGTCTCTGAGACATCTGTGGCGTTGTGTGGTGTGACAAAACTGCACATTTTAGCGTGGCCTTTTATTGCTTCCAGCACGAGTTGCACCTTTGTAATGATCATGCTTTTTAACCCACAAGAGTCTAAGCCCTGTCTGTGCCGAGGCGTTTGTATCGGCCTTACTGCTATTTGCCCATACAAACGCATTGAATAACAGATTCACTACATGGAACTGAAGTGTCTGTCCTAAATCTGAGAGATATAAGAAAGTTGACGAAATATATATTTATTTATATGTATATATATTTTTGCATGTTTTTATCCCCTTCTTTTTGGCACTAAACAGTCTAAGCCCTGGAGGGGCCTATGTAACACTTCTGTGTTAAATAGGCGGATTGAGACTGCTTGGCTACCTGCCGCCCGACATTTGTAAATTATGTAGAATATTACAATTTAAATAATAATAATGCAATACTAATTCTTCACACTAACTAGGGTCAGTTAAAGAAAATCTTATCTTTACATTTTTCCCCCCAGCAATTGTCAATGATCAACAATCCTGCCGAACAGAGAGTGTATGCTCCACCAAGAAGAAACCAAGGAAGCGTTCGCTCATTTCCAGGATGTTTTCAGCTATAGGCAAAGCCTTGTCCAGTCCCTTTACTTCCTGCTATAAAAAGAAGAGCACCTAATCTATATTTCAAAATAAATATTTGAAATTAACATAATTGCATTAATTCTTCATGTTGAGTGTTTTTCATTATATATTATTGGATGATATAAAGTGTAGTAGTAGTAGAAGTTGTATAGTTGACTATATACATACATTAAAAAATAATAAGAATAGTGTGCACTTCTAGGTACAGTTAAAGTCTGATGTTTACATACACCTTAGCCAAATACACTTAAACTCAGTTTCACAATTCCTGACATTTAATCCTCGTAAAAAAATCCCTGTCTTAGGTCAGTTAGAATCATCACTTTATTTTAAGAATGTGAAATGTCACAATAATAGTAGAGAGAATGATTTATTTCAGCTTTTATTTCTTTCATCACATTCCCAGTGGGTCAGAAGTTTACATACACTAAATTAGTATTTGGTAGCATTGCCTTTAAATTGTTTAACTTGGGTCAAATGTTTCGGGTGGACTTCTACAATCTTACCACAATACGTTGACTGAATTTTGGCCCATTCCTCCTGACAGAGCTGGTGTAACTGAGTCAGGTTTGTAAGGCCTCCTTGCTCGCACATGCCTTTTCAGTTCTGCCCACAAATGTTCTATAGGATTGAGATCAGGGCTTTGTGATGGCCACTCCAATACCTTGACTTTGTTGTCCTTAAGTCATTTTGCCACAACTTTGGAAGTATACTTGGGGTTATTGTCCATTTGGAATACCCACTTGCGACCAAGCCTTAACTTCCTGATGTCTTGAGATGTTGCTTCAATATATCCACATCATTTTTGTGGATATCACATCAAATAAAACTATAAATAATCTTATCTAAGTCCTTTACAATTTTAGGGGGTAAGTCAAGTGATAACGTGACATAAACCGACCTGGATAACCCTTCAGCTTTGGATAATAATACCCGACCGTATAACGAAATATCTCTCATGAACAAGAGGTTCAATTTGTTCTTTGTTTTCTCAATGGAGTTAAAGTTCAATTGTTTTTCATCCTTGCATATAACAATTTCAAGATAAGTAACCTTATCTTTAGATGGGATACCATATACACCCACGCTCTTCTCCTTGTACCTAGAACCATTAGCACAGGCAATAAGACAGGACCCAACTTTAGAGGGAATAACAATAAGAGGCAGTGAACATAAGATATGCATGTATGCTGATGACGTTCTGTTATTCCTTCAAGACCCAGGCTCAAGTGTATCTAGATTGATGGATGTTTTACAACATATGTGCTTAACGTACACAAGACCCAAGCCCTAGTATATAATTATACCCCACAGGAAGATCTGAAGAGTAGGTATAACTTCACCTGGACCTCTTCATCCATTATATATCTGGGAGTAAATTTACCAAAAGATATACCCAAACTTTATTGTATGAATTACGATCACATTAACAAGAAAATATATGATGACCTAGACAGGTGGAATTCACTTCCCTTAGATCTTAGTAGAATTGAAACAATCAAAATGAACATCCTGCCGAGGTTACTGTATTTGTTCCAATCACTGCCCATAGAAATCCCACCTAAACAGTTTAGGGAATGGGATAAATGGAACAGTAAGAGACCAAGAACTAGATATACAACATTACAGTTACCAAAAAACTGTGGGGGTATGGCCTTACCAAACCTAAAATATTTATGTGTCAGCCCAATTGAGACCCCTGGTGTGTTGGTGCAATTCAGAATACGAATCC
The DNA here is from genome assembly GCF_002021735.2 of Oncorhynchus kisutch. NCBI lineage: Eukaryota > Metazoa > Chordata > Actinopteri > Salmoniformes > Salmonidae > Oncorhynchus > Oncorhynchus kisutch. The sequence continues at coordinate 20,143 of NW_022264070.1, read as the reverse complement.
AAATGGAAAGACATCGAGACTACGCTGACAGAGATACCCATACAGTCAGTACTGGGAAATAAGGAGATGGTAAAAGAAATATACAATAGACAAAATCAGTGGATTAATTTCTCTCTGAAGACATGGTTTAGGGTAGTTAAGCAAAATCATTTAGACAGAGAGATCAAACTGCTGAGTTGGCCCGCATACGACCCCAGCTTCATCCCTGCAACTCAGGACAGCAGGTTTAAACAATGGACGCAGAAAGGCATCATGTCATTCAGTACAATTATAAGGAATGGGAACCTAGATAACTTCCAGGACCTAAGTAAAAAACATGGCTTGGATAAACAAGATTTTTACAGATACCTACAAGTACGACACTATTTCGTAAGGGAGATAAAAGTGACTGACCCTCGAGCACCTCCAAAATTAATCCAAGTATTCACTAACGCATAAAACTATTTCAAATCTCTACTTGGGTATTCAATCCTCAAAGAAACATTCTACAAACTATTTTAAAAAGAAATGGGAGGAGGAACTTAACATTGAAATAACTGATGAAACATGGTTGAATATATTAGAGACTCAACAAAGCTCCACCAACTCAAGGTCATGGAGAGAATTCTGTTGGAAGAATGTTATACGTTTCTTCATAACACCTAAACTGAAATCAAAACAGACTGGCTCACAACACCCTTGTTGGAGAGAATGCGGTCTATTGAGGGCGGACCACTCTCATATCTTTTGGACTTGCCCCGCAATCGAAACTTACTGGGGAGAAATAAGATCTAACATTGGAAAAATAATGGAATTTGACATAGAACAAACATTGATTTCTTTGTACATGGGTGAAATACCTGATAACTTACACAATAGAGAAAAGTACCTCTTGAAGGTCCAACTGGCAGCCAGTAAAAAATCACTAGGAAATGGCTACAAAAAGACCCTCCCACAGTGACACAATGGATAGACATTGTAGAAGATATACACCGCACGGAGCGTATGACCTTTGCCTTAAGAACTCAACAGGAGAGAGGTCAAGAATACTGGGAAAAATGGGTTTCGTACTTGGAAAAGGACATTCAAAGATGTCAATGTAACTAATATGATGGTATGATGATGAAGGTATGAAGTGCACTGTAACTGACAGATCTTTTCTTGTTGTTGTTCTTTTATTTGGCTTTATTTGTACATTCTTTGTGTTCCTACAATAAAAACTAAGTATAACAAAAAAAGAATACAAAAATAAAAGAAATCCAGGTATTTCCAAAGGGTTCACTTACTATTTCTTCCCACTGTATACTGCATCTTACCCCAGCTGTAGGTCCATTGTGTGTGTCATCGTTTTAAGTCTCAACATCAACCAGCTCTGGTGGCATTGGGGACTTGGGATGCTTGCTCTCAAAGTGCTGTTTGAATGTCTTCAGGTCAGGCATCTGCATCTGTAAGGGTCAGGTAAGGAATTGAGGATATTAACAATCATTGGCTGAGACTGAATTTTCGGGTGACAAACAAACAAAGTAATAAGATGCATCAAACTACTACACATCACACAGGCCAGTACAATGGACTGTACTGAGAGAAACCTAAAGGTAGGCACGTGAAATGTTCAGGTTGCTGCATAGACTATGGAGGCTCTAGTCCAGAGTGCCAGGGATTTGTTCAACTCTCTAAATGGTTAAATCACTCTGACGTTCAGGGGTGGTTGGAGAGACTGCTGGTGCTGGTGAGCTTCTGCCCCTATTTTAGGTCATCACACAAATATTCCCCCACCCATGTCCAGGGGTCTCAGTGTTATGTCCCTTTAAATATATGTACTTTTGGTAATACTTTGTGAGTAGGCAAAGAATACAATATTCTTAAATTGACAATTGACGCGCAAATTTCCCTAATGCGGACAGTTTGTGTTACTACCTTACACAAGCTTGCATTTTCACCACTTAGTGGAATTACACAAAATGTTAATCTCAGATCACGATGACAAGATTGATTGTTTTAAACAGATCTGTCACGACTTCCACCGAAGTCGGTTCCTCTCCTTGTTCGGGCTGCGTTTGGCGGTCGACGTCCCGGTCTTCTAGCCATTGACGATCCACCTTTCATTTTCCATGTGTTTTGTCTTGTTTTCCCACACACCTGGTTTACATTCCCTCATTACTTGACGTGTATATAACCCTCTGTTCCCCCCATGTCTGTGTGTGGAATTGTTTGTTGTAAAGTGTATGTGCACTTCAGACTGGTTTGCGACGGGTTATTTCAACCCATATTCTGTTGTTCTGGGTGCCTTTGGTTTTTTCCTCATTAAACTGCTCCGGTTAATACCCAGTTCTGCTATCCTGCGCCTGACCTCCCTGCAGCCCGTTACGCAACTCTTTCAAGATCAATATATTGTGTTTTGTACCATTGATTTTTCCAAGCGCTGGGATGCGCAGAACTTAGAACGGAGTTAATGAAATGCCCAGGAAATGGCACAGAAAATTTGGGGCGGTCTCTCCATAAAAGTCAATGGCCACACACCAATACATGGATTTGACAGTCAAATCACTACTTAAATAGCAGTCAACTGTTCTTCTGTCGAGGGTGGTGATTCGTTTAGGTTAACTAACAAAAAAAGTGGTCTGGTCCCTTTTCCATGATGGAAGCCTCCCGAAATCAACATCCAACATTCCAAAATATAGATATAAGCCTTCAAGTACTCATCTAACCAACTTCTTCAGGGCCAGCCAGGCCCCCTGTCGCCCCCCACGCGCCCTGAAACCCAACCCCCAATAAGAAGAAGCCCAAATACGACCTGCCCTTGCCCAGTATACATACAAGGTCAGGGGACAACACTGGTTTTTCGTCTTGTAGTTAAACTTGTTTTATACAGTTTAAAGGGATAGTTCATCCCAATTACAAAATTGCTTAAGTTGCATTTACATTTAATTTCAAATCCAATGCATCCAAAGTGTACATTAGTCTTTCCTGGTTCATAACATATTTTTTGGTCCCTTTCAGATCACAGCCATGTCAACAGTGGGCGTCAGGCTTGTAAGAGACATGTGAGATATCTGTGAGATTCAGTGAACAAGGCTGGAAGGTGAGATTCTATCTCTCTTAACTACTCATTGTCCTGAATAGATAATCATGAGCTAACATTGTACTACGTTATCTGCTATAACACACAGTATTTTTAGGGAAGCAAGGCATTTGTGTAGAATGTGCATTGTAGACTATGTTCTTTGCATTCTTTATCATGTATTTCTCATTGAAAGAGTCTATTCTAGTCATTCATCTTGTCTTTTGATTTCTATGGTATTTCTCTCCATTATGACTGAGTATTGGCTCCTACGGGTTACTCTGCCTTCTACTGTGATGTAGAATGCCTCTACCCTCTGTGTTCCTGCATAAACTCCACCACCCACACTATGATCCAACTAATGGTCAGTATGCACTACTACACCCTCTCACACATGAACACTAACAAATCAAATCAAATGTATTTGTCACATACACATGGTTAGCAGATGTTAATGCGTGTGTAACGAAATGCTTGTGCTTCTAGTTCCGACAATGCAGTAATAACCAATGAGTAATCTAACCTAACAATTCCAAAACTACTACCTTATACACACAAGTGTAAAGGGATAAGAATGTGTACATAAAGATATATGAATGAGTGATGGTACAGAACGGCATAGGCAAGATGCAGTAGATGGTATCGAGTACAGTATATATATATATATATATGAGATGAGTAATGTAGGGTATGTAAACAAAGTGGCATAGTTTAAAGTGGCTAGTGATACATGTATTACATAAAGATGCAGTAGATGATATAGAGTACAGTATATACATATACATATGAGATGAATAATGTAGGGTATGTAAACATTATATTAAGTAGCATTGTTTAAAGTGGCTAGTGATATATTTTCCATCAATTCCCATTATTAAAGTGGCTGGAGTTGAGTCAGTGTGTTGGCAGCAGCCAATCAATGTTAGTGGTGGCTGTTTAACAGTCTGATTTACTGGTTTCAGTGGGAAAGATGGTAAATGGTTCAGACATTAATGGCAAATATAAAAAAACGAAGATACCCAAGTTACCGGAGTCTACAATGGCAGACTGTTAATGTAGGGATAGTGAGAAGTAACATTCAACAAGCAATTATCCCCTCTAGTGGTATACTTCATACTGTACCAGGTTACTACACACACTGATAATACAAAACATTGAGGACACCTGCTCTTTCCATGACATAGACTGACCAAGTTAAAGCTATGACCCCTTATTGATGTCACTTGTTGAATCTACTTCAATCAGTGTAGATGAAGGGGAGTTAAAGAAATATTTTAAAACCTTGAGAGAATTGAGACACGGATTGTGTGTGTCATTCAGAGGGTGATTCAGCAAGAGAAAATATTTAACTGTCTTTGAACGGGGTATGGTAGTAGGTGCCAGGCACACCGGGTTAAGTGTGTCAAGAACTGCAACACTGCTGCTTTTTTTCATGCTCAACAGTTTCCCATGTGTCTCAAGAATGGTCCACCACCCAAAGGACGTCCAGCCAACTTGACCATGGGCCAGCACCCTTGTGGAACGCTTAGGGCAGCTTGTCGAGTCCATGTTCGAGGAAATTAGGCTGTTCTGAGGGGAAAAGAGTGTGCAACTCAATATTAGGAAGATGTTCCTAGTCTATTGTGGACTCAGTGTATGTCATCCTACATGTTTTTAAATAGTACAGTATTTTTTAAATTAACTAGGCAAGTCAGTTAAGAACAAATTCTTATTTTCAATGATGGCCAAGGAACAGTGGGTTAACTGCCTGTTCAGGGGCAGAACTACAGATGTGTACCTTGTCAGCTCGGGGGTTTGAACATGCAACCTTCCGGTTACTAGTCCAACACTCTAACCACTAGGCTACCCTGCCGCCCCAGTATCACAAACCACTGTACAAAACCATATAAAGTGTGGGCCTGTAGTATCTGTAAATCAACTAAACGTTGTTTTTTATTTCCATATGCAGATAATAAAGCATCATTGTTCATGTAATATTCTAATATATGCATTATACCTCCAGGAAGAGGAAATGGTCATAAAATCAAATAGATGAAAAGACAGAAACAAAAATGTTTTTGAACTACAACTTATTTTATTTTACAATGTCAAGTTCAGTGCAAAGTAATGTAGTGCATTGGTGTCTAGATCCCTGTTGGGTGGCAAAGTGTCACAAGAATCCTGTGGGGAGAGAAAACAAGAGAATACATTAAATTAATGGGTGTTAACTAATCAGGGTTCAACAAAGCACTTCAAGTCCTCAATTCCTTCAAAAGAGAGAGAGAAGGAGAAAGGAGTATGGTCCCTGCAGTAGGACTACATGCTGGCCATGAGGTTCTCCAAGTGGTACTCCAGGAGGGTGGAGAGCTCAGTGACCAGAGACTCTGGGTTAAAGTACCAGGCCAGCTGCTGGCCAAACATGTCATCTAGCAGAGCCATCAGTCCACCCTGAAGAGAACACCACACAACACATAGAAAATGGATCTGAGTTACTAGCTTATCAAGAGGAGAGAGACAATTAGAAATACTCCCCCTAAAATGGCATTGAAACCTGGTTAACCATGAATAAGGAAGTCAAAAGGAAGTACACTAAGAATATGGAAGTAAACAGGAAGTAACCTCTTGACTCTTACATTGAGCAGCAGTAGGTATCTATCAGCCTCTGGCTCCATGTTGGCAGCAGTGGGCAGGAAGGAGTACAGGAGAGCGTACAGACGCTCCACGAACCCACCAGGGTGCTAAAGGAAACAAAGGAGGAGAAAAGAGAATAGAAGAGATGAGGAATTTAAGTGAAACTGCTAATAGAGCGATATCAAAACATGTTCCAGTGAGATGCTACTTACCACCATCAGGGACTTCTGAGCTGTCATCATCCTAAACAGCACCAGCTCAAAGAGGACATCTATCATGTTCACATGATGGATCTAGGACAAGAAAACACGTTTGGAGAAAATAGGAATGATTTCATATAGATCAGCTACTGTGATGTATAAAAGACATGCATGTGGAAGAACTCAGTGAGACTTGAAAGAGTTAATGAACTCACCTTTGCCTCAGCCAGCTCCCTCGCAATGTCATTCCGCTTGGAGGGGTCACTCAGGTAGTCCACAAAGTCATTATAGGTACGGATGAATTTGGCCTCGTCCTATGACAAAGAAAAGAGCATCTTAGTGAACAGAACACATTTCCCCTCAGGGACGCTCCCTTTCCCTTGAAAGAGAATGAGTTAGTGAGTTACCATGTGGTTGGCCTGAACAAGGCCGCCCAGGAGGACCTTTCCCGCCACAAACAGATGGTTCCTGCTCAGGGTGGAACCAAGCAGGGTCTAGGGAAGAGGGAAGAGTTAGGGTGAGACCTCTTCCTCTTGGAGACAGAACAAGAAGTCATAGAGACAAAAAGAACAGTGGGTCCACTCACAGTGAAGGCCTGGCGCAAGGAGACGAGCCTCAGGGCGATGTCCTCCACTCTCTTGGTGGTAAGGTGGAGGCTGTGAAAGGGAGGGAATGAAGCATGTCAACCATTAGAGTCAATGGGGGATAACAGCATTATGACCACTATCCTTCAGCATTTGACAAGCTCAGACTACACAGACATTTAGAGGAACTCACTTTAGCAGAGGAACCTCCCTCTCCTCAGGCAGCAGGTCCTCCTCCCAGCCCTACGACAACAAAACAAGCATTCAAAATCAGTGACCAGTGCAATGACATAACAAACAATCGGTCAATGGAAGGATCTTAATGCTCCTAGTCAATAGTATGTGTGTGTAACGTCTGACCTCATAGCAGTTGTGGCCCTCAGGCTCTGGGTCAGTGAACTGCTGAGTGGTGGGAGTAGAGAAGGAGGCAGCCTCCGACCACGCTGAAGAGGAGAGAAGCCCGTCCAGCCCCATGTGGAGAGTGGCGTACACCACTGAGACATCAGTCTGCTGCTCAAAACACACACAGCACACCGGTTTACCACACACACACACACGTTATTAGAAAACACACCAAATCAAATGCAAAAATGCCCAGTAATGTCTAGTCTATATACATAGGAAATCGTTTATTTACCTGGTTGCAGCCAAGCGTCATGTCCACAGACGTCTCGTGGCGGAGGTGAGACGCATAGTGGGTCACCCTGCCAGCCACACGCTGACAAAGAGAGAATACATATTAAGTCCAAATGGAATAAGTGAAGAAAAGCCTAACCTACTACTGTTTCAGTAGTATTTACGTCTTACCTGGATCCAAGTGATGGACTGCACTTTGGTGGCACAGTAGGGGATGCCCTCTGGACTAAGCCTGGCTGTCTCCTTGGAGATGGCCCACACCAGTTGAGTCTCCAGGCCTCTCACCCTACTCACGTGGTTCATCCTCACCACCACCTGCTGTTGAGATAAACAACAAGACAACATCAACAAAACCACTTCAGCAATTGCTGTGACACATTTCCATCAAGATCAAATGACTGACAATGTAGATTAGGATTAGGTTGTTACAAAGACACATACCTGGGATCCCCCACGCATGTAGGTGATGATGGGGCTGATGAACTGGAAAGTTCTCCAAGCTTTAACCACCGGACCGGCATTGTTCTGCACATTACAATACATTCATGTTGGAAACAGTAAACATTGTAACCGTGATGTGACTGTGTGTGTGTGTGTGTGTGTGTGGGGGGGGGGGGGGGGGGGGGGGGTCTCTTACCCTGATCACAACAGGCCCACAGTACTGGGGGCTGAACCTAATCGGAATCAACTGCCAAATGCCAGTGGCCTCCTAAAGCAGAAAGCAGACAAGAGATTTGTTTCATGTTAAAGAGACAACTTGAATATCTGGGATATTTTTCAAACATAAAACCCCAAACTTTCAGAAAATTGTACCTCAAGGATAGTCTGCACATCTGGCACATCCTCAAGGATGATAGCAGCATTCTGGACATCAAGGAGGACTGGCAGCTGTGGAACATCTAGCACATCATCCAATGGCACATCCAACTGGACCTCATCCAGGACAGTTGTTTCTAAAATGAGGAACATTGGAATATAAAATAAACTATTGTTAGGACATTAAAAAAATACCAAGATTGCTAATATTAGCTAGCTAGGTAGCAAAAGTTGATTGCTTAGCAACAGTTACTAAAGTTAATGTTAGCTAGCAAGGTACAACATCTCGAGCACAAGCATTTTTGCCAAGTCTGAATGATAGAAATACACAACATTTCGCAAATTATAATGACATTGTTAAATGTAGTAAAATAAGAGTTGTAAACTCCACATACCCTCTTCGAAGTCGCTGTCCACCTGTCGACGATCACGAACCCTGCAAAACAGAAAAAGACAAGAAAAACAAGCCACAAATGAATTTGAACAACCTGTCGACGCAGTAGGCCGCCGACGTCCACGCACTCTCTCCGCCAGTCTTGAAAAGCACCCAGGCATTTTCCAGTCGATTGTTCTCAGGTCTCAAAAATCAAACAAGTTTGTTGTCAGCAGCAAAGTTGTTTTCGCACAGAAAACGTTCCATAGAACGTCGGTTAGATGTCTCTTGGCAACACACGTTCGAAAATGATTGTTTACAAAATTGACAACTGTGTTGCCATAGAAATTAGTTTGGAATTCTGATTCCCTTTAGAATCCCTTAACATTGCTTGTCATCATTCTAGCGACGTCGACGTGATCCTTCGTAGCTCAGTTGATAAGAGCATGACGTGTTGCAAACATTGCTAAGATAGATAATGATTTCAGGGATTTTTGTGATGATGAGTTACCTGAAATTGAGATAAAAGACTGTATTAAAAGCATTAAGGACAATAGGTCCCCTGGAAATGATGGTTTAATAAGCGAGTTTTATAAAGCATTCAATGATAAATTGATTCCTTTCATTCTTGCTATGTTTCACGAATCAATAGAAAATGGGGAGTTTCCGGCTTCCTTAAAACAAGGTGTGATTACTTTGATTCCCAAACTTAATAAGGATACTCCTTATATAGACAACTGGAGACCCATTAGCCTGTTGAATAATGATGGAAAATTATCACGTTAGATATTTTCGCATCAGCTCTTTTTCAGAGCATATCTGATTGGTCAAAAGAGCAATTACTTTTAGAATAACCGTCTTCAAAGTAATGACTCGGGACGTCGGGGTGGATATGAACGCTTCTTTTAGTAATATTACTTGTTCACGTTACATTTAAGAACTTTAGATTCTACAGAGCAATGCAGGTAAGATGCTAGCGGAAAGGTCAGCCTAATCACTTTGCACCAGCACATAACTTGCGCGTTCTCACTCTCATTCCTGTCGCAAGGCATTCTGGAACTTGCAGTCAAAAGCGTAATTCAATACTAACCAATACAATTACATATGTAAATAACTGGAAAGAAATATCTTTAATTACAGCTCAATGAATTAACTTAAACATGAACACATTAAAGTTACAACAATTACTCAAAACAATGACTGAATTGGGCTGCCTGTCTCAACGAAGCCATAGAAACCTGGACATGCTCCAACTGAAATGTTCCCTCCTGTCAGCACTGATGTTGAACACTTTTTTTGTTCTCTCCCATCCCCTGTAGGTTTGTTGAACATGAGTGGAAATGAAACTCCAGCACACTGGTAGCACTAAAGACGTGTGAGTATAACTTTTCCAGGTGAGTTGAACCTGCCTGTGGGTGCAGTGGGGATATTCCTGGGAGGTCTACTGATGAAGAGGTATAAGCTTGGCGTTGTGTCTGGAGCCCAGCTGTCTTTCGTCACCTCCTTCATGGCCTACCTCCTCCTCCCTCTGCAGTCTGGCACTAAGTGTGACAACGTTCAGGTGGCTGGTCTGACCGTGTCCTACAACGGGTAAATATGACATCTGATTGGTTGGTTGGTTGGTTGGTTGGTGGGTTGATAAAAACAAAAGTTTTGATCAGTGGAATATGAGGGAGAGTTTGACCAAAACACACATGGGCTTGTGCCGGGGCTCCCTCTTGTGGGAATATTCAGTATGGTTGTTACTGAGCCCGGATTCCTGGCTGTTTTGTCACTGTGCCTGTGTCAATGATAGTTCAGCAACAATTATTTAAACATCATTATTACCAGCAATTTTCTCTGTCCCCCAGGTCCCCTGGTGTACGATGGCAGCCTGTTGTCAGAGTGTAACAGAGACTGCTACTGCTTGGCTGGGGAGTGGGACCCTGAGTGTTCAGACACCGGCATCACCTACACCTCCCCCTGCCTCGCAGGCTGCTCCAGCTTTACAGGTTATGGCAAGAACACGTACCAATACTATTAATGTACTGAGTGTACAACACATTCACAGGGATGCTGGCCCATGTTGACTCCAATGCTTCCCACAGTTGTGTCAAGTTGGCTGTATGTCTTTTGAGTGGTGGACCATTCTTGATACACACAGGAAACTGTTGAGCGTAAAAAAAACAGCAGCGTTGCAGTTCTTGACACAAACTGGTACCACTGGCACTTACTACCATAACCTGTTTAAAGGCACTTAAATATTTTGTCTTGCCCATTCACCCTCTGAATGGCACACATACACAATCCATGTCTCAATTGTCTCAAGCTTTTACAATATATTTTTTAAACCTTTCCCCTCCTCTTTATCTATACTGATTTAAGTGGATTTAACTAGTGACATCCATAAGGGATTATAGCGTTAACCTGGATTCACCTGGTCAGCATATGTCATGGAAAGAGCAGGTGTTCTTAATGTTTTATACACTCAGTGTAACTCATTGGCACTGAAATTAGTTATTTTCAACCATTAACTGGGGCCTTGTTGAGGCCTTATCTAAGTTAGTAATGGCTGATTGATAATAAAGTATTATTTTGATGTATGGAAAAAAATATGGTATGCAATTCCTATGTAGAGAAGGTTCTCTCTGGTAGTTGTTCAATATGACTTCAACTTTTACAGCTTTTACAGGGCACTGTAAGTTACAGGGCTCTGGAGCAACGAACCGCCCTTGCTGTCTCTGCCTGGCCGGTTCCCCTCTTTCCACTGGGATTCTCTGCCTCTAACCCTATTACAGGGGCTGAGTCACTGGCTTGCTGGGGCTCTCTCATGCCGTCCCTGGAGGGGGTGCGTCACCTGAGTGGGTTGATTCACTGTTGTGGTCATCCTGTCTGGGTTGGCGCCCCCCCCCGTTGGGTTGTGCCGTGGCGGAGATCTTTGTGGGCTATACTCAGCCTTGTCTCAGGATGGTAAGTTGGTGGTTGAAGATATCCCTCTAGTGGTGTGGGGGCTGTGCTTTGGCAAAGTGGGTGGGGTTATATCCTTCCTGTTTGGCCCTGTCCGGGGGTGTCCTCGGATGGGGCCACAGTGTCTCCTGACCCCTCCTGTCTCAGCCTCCAGTATTTATGCTGCAGTAGTTTATGTGTCGGGGGGCTGGGGTCAGTTTGTTATATCTGGAGTACTTCTCCTGTCCTATTCGGTGTCCTGTGTGAATCTAAGTGTGCGTTCTCTAATTCTCTCCTTCTCTCTTTCTTTCTCTCTCTCGGAGGACCTGAGCCCTAGGACCATGCCCCAGGACTACCTGACATGATGACTCCTTGCTGTCCCCAGTCCACCTGGCCATGCTGCTGTTCCAGTTTCAACTGACCTGAGCCCTAGGACCATGCCCCAGGACTACCTGACATGATGACTCCTTGCTGTCCCCAGTCTACCTGGCCATGCTGCTGCTCCAGTTTCAACTTCCACCTGACTGTGCTGCTGCTCTAGTTTCAACTGTTCTGCCTTATTATTATTCGACCATGCTGGTCATTTATGAACATTGAACATCTTGACCATGTTCTGTTATAATCTCCACCCGGCACAGCCAGAAGAGGACTGGCCACCCCACATAGCCTGGTTCCTCTCTAGGTTTCTTCCTAGGTATTGGCCTTTCTAGGGAGTTTTTCCTAGCCACCGTGCTTCTACACCTGCATTGCTTGCTGTTTGGGGTTTTAGGCTGGGTTTCTGTACAGCACTTTGAGATATCAGCTGATGTACGAAGGGCTATATAAATAAATTTGATTTGACTGTGGTAAAATGGATGTTTAATCTCAGTGTGACTCCCTGTTTAAATAAAATAAAAAAACATCAACACAAACACAGGATATGGGGTACACATGGTATCACATCATGACATACTAGGCCCTACTGCACCTGCATTCCAGCACCATTCCAGCATCTGGAATTGACTCAACATGTTTGAGGTGGGGGATCAATACATGTGGGGGAAGAGGTGGCTGTCGAATGTATGATTCTGATATGTACAGGTAAGTTCATTGTGTGTGTGTGGGGGGGGGGGGGGGGGGGGGGGGGGGGGGGGGGCGTCCATGTTTGTGTCCGTACTCTGAGGTGTGTTTGAATATGAATGAGCAGCAGTGTTGTGATGTGTCCTATCCCGTCCTTGCAGAGTGATCTTCCTTGGCCTCATCACATGTCTCAGTGGCTCCTCCTTAGGAGGGATGGGGACACCACTATGGGCTGATTTCAAGGTTTTACTGCTAACCTACAAAGCATTACATGGGCTTGCTCCTACCTATCTCTCTGATTTGGTCCTGCCGTACATACCTACCCGTATGCTACGGTCACAAGACACAGGCCTCCTAATTGTCCCTAGAATTTCTAAGCAAACAGCTGGAGGCAGGGCTTTCTCCTATAGAGCTCAATTTTTATGGAATGGTCTGCCTACCCATGTGAGAGAAGCAGACTCGGTCTTAACCTTTTTAGTCTTTACTGAAGACTCATCTCTTCAGTGGGTCATATGATTAAGTGTAGTCTGGCCCAGGAGTGTGAAGGTGAACGGAAAGGCTCTGGAGCAACGAACCGCACCGCCCTTGGTGTCTCTGCCTGGCCGGTTCCCCTCTTTCCACTGGGATTCTCTGCCTCTAACCCTATTACAGGGGCTGAGTCACTGGCTTACTGGTGCTCTTTCATGCCGTCCCTAGGAGGGGTGCGTCACTTGAGTGGGTTGAGTCACCGATGAGATCTTCCTGTCTGGGTTGGCGCCCCCCCTTGGGTTGTGCCGTGGCGGAGATCTTTGTGGGTTATACTCGGCCTTGTCTCAGTAAGTTGGTGGTTGAAGATATCCCTCTAGTGATGTGGGTCTGTGCTTTGGCAAAGTGGGTGGGGTCATATCATTCCTGTTTGGCCCTGTCCGAGGGTATCATCGGATGGGGCCACAGTGTCTCCTGACCCCTCCTGTCTCAGCCTCCAGTATTTATGCTGCAGTAGTTTATGTGTCGGGGGGCTAGGGTCAGTTTGTTATATCTGGAGTACTTCTCCTGTCTTATCCGGTGTCCTGTGTGAATTTAAGTATGCTCTCTCTAATTCTCTCTTTCTTTCTCTCTCTCGGAGGACCTGAGCCCTAGGACCATCCCTCAGTACTACCTGGCATGATGACTACTTGCTGTCCCCAGTCCACCTGGCCGTGCTGCTTCTCCAGTTTCAGCTGTTTTGCCTGTGGCTATGGAACCCTGACCTGTTCACCGGACGTCCTACCTGTCCCAGACCTGCTGTTTTCAACTCTCTAGAGACAGCAGGATGGTAGAGATACTCTTAATAATCGGCTATGAAAAGCCAACTGACATTTACTCCTGAGGTGCTGACTTGCTGCACCCCCGACAACTACTGTGACTATTATTATTTGACCATGCTGGTCATTTATGAACATTTGAACATCTTGGCCATGTTCTGTTATAATTGAAAAGTCCCATTTACTTAATGATCATTTTTCACTGTCTTCAACCCTCAAGAACCAGGGTGAGTCTGCGTCACCCTTTTACTGGGCAAATAGAACTTGCATATCGTCAAAGACTAGGGCGAAACGTTAATCTTTTAACCTTGCTTGAATAAAACAATGCATTTTTTATAGTGAGCAAGAGTTGGGCTTTTTCCTTTTCTATGATGATTCAAATATTTGGATGTACCTCAACTCAACGTTGGTTGAGCGCCCTCCATTTTTGTTGTCAAATAAGACATGTTTTTTTTTAAATGTACAAAGTAAATTATTCAAAGCATCAACATTGGGATGTGTCCCACTTATTTACACAACCTAATCCATACTTGCAAAGTGAAATATTATAGAAAAGTTAAGAAATGAAGTAGTAAACAGAAGAAAAGCAGAATTGAGTTCAATTATAATGTGAATAATTTAATGGTCTATGGTTCAATCCCTTTTCTGCAGGTGTGATGAATAATTAATATTGTTCCTCCTCTTCCTTGTGGCAGGCGCAGCAGCACACTGCCCTCCAAAGCCTGCAAAATAATCGCCAGACTGCCCCTTTCCTAGCTCTGCATGGAACATCCAGTGTCACATCCTTGGTGACGTGTGGGTTGACATCCGGGATGACCACAGCAACATCCTCTGGAAAGGGAAAAAAGAGGATCAGAATGTAAACTAATGCAAACCGTAGCTTCTTAACACTGGCCAGTTGAAAGGTTCTACTAAGATGTCATGACAAACGACACCTGTCAGAGTGCTCTCTAAGTGTTACTCACCTGCTTGGATGTCAGCTGGCAGAGTGACGAAGACGGCCATCGTGAGAGTCCTTTCTTCAGGTGTGACGTCCACAACTTCCAAGAGGGAAGAGATGGGCTCTGCCTCTGTATTAGGGGTGATGTCCACCACATTCAGGTTGGAAGAAGCAGGATCTGCCTCTGTGTTAGTGGTGATGTCTTGAACCTCCAGGTGGGAAGAACCCGGATCTGCCTCTGTGTTAGTGGTGATGTCTTGAACCTCTAGGTGGGAAGATGCCGGATCTGCCTCTGTGTTAGTGGTGATGTCTTGAACCTCCAGGTGGGAAGAACCCGGATCTGTCTCTGTGTTAGTGGTGATGTCCACAACCTCCAGGTGGGAAGAAGCCGGATCTGCCTCTGTCTTAGGGGTGATGTCCTCAACCTCCAGGTGGGAAGAACCCGGATCTGCCTCTGTGTTAGTGGTGATGTCCACAACCCCCAGGTGGGAAGAAGCCGGATCTGCCTCTTTCTTAGGGGTGATGTCCTCAACCTCCAGGTGGGAAGAAGCCGGGTCTGTATTATGGGTGACAACAACAATCCTGATGAGCTCTACTACTACAAGGCACCAAGATGTCATCAGAACAGGCATCTGTCAGAGTGTTCTCTATCATTTCTACTCACCTGCTTGGATGCCAGCTGGTAGTGTGGTGGAAACGGCCACCGTGAGCACAGGGGGGACTGGTAGGGTGGCTGCAGGGGGCTGGAAGCAGCTCTGCACCTCGTCAGCCACAAAGCCACAGACAGAGCTCATATAAAAAGGGCTCTGCAGGTCATCTGTGGAGAAGGACTGACTGATTCTCCCCAGGATCGACCACACTGAGTCAAAAGCAGCAGCCCGGGAGAAAGGGATGTGAGGGGAAGGGTCCTTTAACATGCAGGAGAGCTTCTCCACTACGGCCGCCACCATGCCCACGGCCATCCCACTTATTAGGATTGGGTGCTCTGAATGGCCTTCCTCTGGCTGAAGCCACAGGGCCAGGAGGAGCCTGGGCACCACCTCCACCACCACCTGAGATGGGCTGAGCAGGTTGCTACGGGGCTCATTGGACTGCTCGCCCAGAATGCTTCTCACAGCTTTCTCCACGATGCTGTGGACCTTCGGATCGCTGAAATCAACAAAAAGGAGAAAACAAAGGTAAACGATGTGCAATGTACTCACTTAGAACACCGCCTTAGTCTGTTTCTGCGTAGTTCCAGATGTGTAGATAAATGGATCAAGTCATATGCAGGGCAGTACATGGAACTCACATGTCAGCTGGCGAGGTGGGGTGCATGGAGCGGCGGAGCTTGCAGAAAGCCTCGTGCTCTATGTTCATCATTTTTAGGCAAGTGTTTACTTCCCAGGCCTGCAGTATGAAACAGGAAGTCCCATTGGTGTAATTTCACAACAGATCTATTCTGCTGTGCTAACTCGTTGTTGAAAGGCTAGTAAAGAGCTCACTAACTTGTAGTTTGTCTCTAACTCTCATTCTCTTACCAGCCGAGCGAGGTCGTTTCCTTCCTCCAGGGTTTCCTTCCACACCCTTCAAATAAAACACAGAGCAATTCAACTTTCCTGCCTTCTGATTTTTCTGTTGTTTATTTTTCCCACACCTCCTGGAGTGCTGCTGGTGGCAGGGAATGGCAGTGAATGTGAGTGCTGACGTGGTACTCACCTCTCCCTAAGAGATTTTTTGCCCTGAGACACCAGCCAGTTGCTCATGTGCTCCGTGGTGACATGGGGAGGGACCTGGCCTTGACTCTGGAGCAGCAGATAGTGGACCATGAGCTTCTTCTGCAAGATGAGGTAAGGTGTGAGACTGTGCCACGAAATACCATATCATGTGCTTTCAGAAGGTCCTCTCGCAACATTTCACAACTGCTCATGCCTCACAATTTGCAAGTGATTATTAAGAACTCTTATGACCACCTTCTCTAAACTGTCTTGAAATACAACTCTTTTTCTGTTGTTTATGTTTTTGTGGGCTGAATCTTACCTGTTTATTGTAATATGTTTCCTCCCAGCAGGCCTGCAGAGTCTGAAAATAAAGGCTGCTTCTACAGAAATCCTTTGAAGATAATGAAAATAATGATGCTTTGTTATGCACATTATGCACAGGCATTTACAGTATGCTAAAATTAATTTCTCCAAAGATTACCTTTGTGGGACCATAAGTGAACTCCGGAAAGCACCAAACCCTATCCATGGTAAGATGGGGAAGAAATGCAGCGCTATAGATATACGGGATGCTCTAGAGTTAACAGGAGTGACTTAAAGTCGCGAATGATCAATGACTGTGGAGTCGTCCAATATGCTGCACTTAGAATTGAGTTGTAGGGATGTTTGGCGCAAAATAGAATGTTTACATTCTATTGCCATGGAGAAATGGAATGTGTAGAACCTGTATAAATGGGTATGCTTCTTTGTCTTTATTTCGTGAAAGATTAAACTCTTTATTATGTCATAATGTGTATATGAGGATGTAGGAGCCCATCCCGATTCATGACGCGATTTTCGGATTGCATGTTGTTCAGACCAACTAATCCAACCTTGGTTTACAAGTTAAATACATTGTTTATATATGCCTATGTAGCGTGGTTCGTTCTGCATTGTGTACTTTTAATTAGGATAATTTATATTATCCACATTGTAACAAATTTATGGTGCATAACAGTACCTTGTGTAACATTACCACGGTTTTATATTGAACAATTTCGGAGCCAAGGACAACATACCTTGCAAGCCGAAGGTCAGGCAAAGGAGAACAATAAGGGGGTATGGAAATACAGATAACCTGCGATGGACCAAACCAAAATATACAATCACATGTATGTACAATATTGATATGAAAAAGTGTTTTTACACCAAAGAAAAACATTAGCTATGCAGCTGTAATTCAATAAAAAAAATACACTGAATTATTATTATTATCAAATTATTAACATCCCCTCTTGACCTGGCCTATTTGAATTGGTCCTTGTGTGCAATTTGGTGCATAATCTAGGGGAACAACATCACACTGCTCCACCTATACAAATCTATCGACCACATCCATTTAAAGCAATGATTGTCAATTGAAAATGTGGTTGTTGTGTTATCCTGTTATCCTCTTAAGCACATTATTACAATATTTCCAAGCTCTGAATTGACACAAGGAACACCTTTGCAAAGATATTCGGTTAAAAATGAAGAGTATGAATGACAATAAACGTATGATTTGGATTGTATGCATAATAGTGTAGTAAACAGTATCGCTCAGCGCGGGAACATTTGGTGTTTGGAAAGAATCCGTATTTATTTATTTATTTTACCTTTATTTAACCAGGTAGGCAAGTTGAGAACAAGTTCTCATTTACAATTGCGACCTGGCCAAGATAAAGCAAAGCAGTTCGACAGATAAAAACGACACAGAGTTACACATGGAGTAAAAACAAACATACAGTCAATAATGCAGTATAAACAAGTCTATATACAATGTGAGCAAATGAGGTTGAGAAGGGAGGTGTAGAGAAATGCTAATTCTTATGTAGGTGACCAAACTATTGTTGATAAAGGGCTACAACTCAGAGTTGAGCCTGTGGGGTCCCCTACAGGATAGCTCCCGCATTACACTAATGGCCAAAACCAGCGCACACACACATGATCTCCGTTGTCTCTGAACGTTGAATGCCCGAAGAGGATTCTACGATGACGGACAGACAACTGAGCCAATGGCGGAAGACTACAGACTACACCCCAGATGAACCAATCCAAAGATCCGATCTTCCAGAATCAACCTACATTCTTTCCTATATAATAGTGGTGTACTGATTGTAACGGTCTCTTCTTCGTCTGTGCTTCCGTACGAACCAGCGGGAGAGCCGTAATTACGCTGTTCTAGATATCTTCACTCTGAATAAACTGTAGCTTGTCATACAATTTACCACCTTGTCTGAATCGATCCTTGACCGACTCGTCCGTCTACATATCCAATTACTAACAGAAATGGTAGCAGAGTATAGTTTACTAACGATCCAGTCGAAGTGAGTTGATTTGGGTGTGGAGAAGGCGAGTTGGGGAAAGGACGATTCATTAAATAAATAAGAAAGACGGGTGAAGACTTTCGGGGGAGGGCAACAATTCTGCTCAACTCGGAAAACTGATTTCAAGGTGCACCATATAAAAATAAGGTAAGCAAAAGCCTGTTAAATCAAACTTTGCATATTGTCGAATAGTCTGTCCAAATTTTTATCAGTTTTTCCGAGTAAGTATGAATTCTTGTGTAAATTTATAATTTGCTGACGAGTCGAAATAACAGTGTATGTGAACATATGTAGTAACGAACCGGCGACGGCCGGTGTGTGATTTAAATCATTGATGAGATATCAGTCCGGTCAGCACAGTCTGCTAGCTTTCAATGATGAGTGATCACTGTTTTGTCTTTGTTAGTTCCGATAGGGGTCGGGAATAGAGATCAGTAGGGGATAGCTAATTACTATTCTTCAAATCTGGCACCGAGGGGGATAAATTGTAATTTTATCCTGTGGCCCGGTACGGCTCAGTCTGATAGAGATTCACCGATAGGGGTCGGACATGTGTGTTAGTTCCGATAGGGGTCGGGAATAGAGATCAGTAGGGGATAGCTAATTACTATTCTTCAAATCTGGCACGAGGGGGATAAATTGTAATTTTATCCTGTGGCCCGGTACGGCTCAGTCTGATAGAGATTCACCGATAGGGGTCGGACATGTGTGTTAGTTCCGATAGGGGTCGGGAATAGAGATCAGTAGGGGATAGCTAATTACTATTCTTCAAATCTGGCACCGAGGGGGATAAATTGTAATTTTATCCTGTGGCCCGGTACGGCTCAGTCTGATAGAGATTCACCGATAGGGTCGGACATGTGTGTTAGTTCCGATAGGGGTCGGGAATAGAGATCAGTAGGGGATAGCTAATTACTATTCTTCAAATCTGGCGCCGAAGGGGATAAATTGTAATTTTATCCCGTGACCCGGTACGGCTCAGTCTGATAGAGATTCACCGATAGGGGTCGGACATGTGTAATAATTCTGATAGGGGTCAGCTCGATAGGGATCAGGAATAGAGATCAGTAGGGGATAGCTAATTACTATTCTTCAAATCTGGCGCCGATGGGGATAAGTTGTA
This sequence comes from Oncorhynchus kisutch, assembly GCF_002021735.2. Lineage (NCBI taxonomy): Eukaryota > Metazoa > Chordata > Actinopteri > Salmoniformes > Salmonidae > Oncorhynchus > Oncorhynchus kisutch. Next base: position 509 of record NW_022264070.1, on the reverse strand, counting down.
ATTTATCCTGTGGTCCGGTACGGCTCAGTCTGATAGAAATTCACTGATAAGGATCGGCTTTCAGGGGTCAGAGATATAACGTGCTGTTTTGTCTTGTTTTGTCTATTTGTAACTGTTTATGTTATGTTATGTTAAAATGCAATGTGGTTGAAATTGTTTCCATTAAGATTGTTGGTGGTTAGATAGAGGGAGGAGAGAGAGAATTATTAATAAGGGATATTGGATAATTCTATATTGTATGTACCTATGTTAATAGGTACATGATAAATGTATAATCAGGAATGAAATGACTGATGTATAATTGAAATAATATCTGAATATAATATTAAATATTGAGACTAAATAGTCGAATAGATCCCTTGGTTGTGCGCTCCATAATGCTTATACCAGCCCATGGGGTTTTTCTCAACTGAATATACGAAGGAGAAGCTCTGAGATAAGGCAGAGCACGAGCAATAGTGTCTCTTCGAATACAGCGTGGGTACTAATCAACGTCGGGCGAAGTAATT
>NW_022264069.1:0-36044 GCF_002021735.2 Oncorhynchus kisutch | reverse complement strand
TCGCATTTCTAAAAGTAATATAGGTTTGCAATCAGGTTGTTTGCTTAGATAGTCTTGTTTTAGTCGTCAAACACATGTAGGCGGGCGGTTATTGACTTTATATCAGCCGGGTGAAGGACTGTAGCAAGGCTAATGGCTGACTGCAAGCAGTTTAAACTTGTGGAGACAAAGACAGTCTTCGCCACGGTCATTCACCTTGGATTTTTAGTACTAGAATTTTGGGGATTCAGCATTTTTCATGTCAAAATCAAACCTTTCACGATGAAGAAACGTGAACAGCATTTATACATAGGGAATTATAACAATTAAAAATTTGGCCAATACTTCCAATGTCAATGCAAATATTGTTTTAGATAGCTGGCTAGGCTGCACTGTTTACTTATCCCTTGGACAGTCAGTTAATAAAATGAGAAAATAACCAATGTATAGCATTTTACAGATGAGGAATATTGTTTTGACCCTGTACACATGACATGCTTTTGTACTTGATTAAATTGAGAAAGCTCGAGTGATAGGCTATATTATTTTATGCAGGAGCCTAAAGGCTAGAGGTTATATTAGGGTTTGCTACTCTTTGATTACCTGAAATAACAGCGTAAATGGGTCACGAAAGATGAGGAGCTGGAAAGCAGCTATTTGCAGGGACAGTTTGGACACGCACAAGTTCTTGATTAATTGATAACGACGTTTCGGACGACGGTGCATTTTGATGTGTAATTTTCACATGGGGGTTCAGGAAAATTACTTCGCAGATATTTCACATACGTGGAAATAATCGCGTTACAGTCAAGCGTGGACTGTCCAAGACAATATCCCATTGTTAGGCCTATGCATAGACCAGCATGTTGACACGAGCCTAATAAATATACATGATCAACTATACATTTATTTTTAATAATGAACATGCCTGTATTATGGTGACTAGTCAAAGACCATATGATCAGGAGGGAGCAGTGTTCACCTAGAGATATTAATGCACATTTTAGGCATAATCAATTGGAATAAAAAAAAATCCTTCATTTTGTGCGGTTTGAGCATTCTGTCTTATAAATCATGCATTTAGTTCATCAATAGCATGTCCTTGTCCCAATAATTCTTAATTTATCTAATGAAACGTGCTAAATGCACGTCTTCAGAGATTAAACACTATTAGCCAACATTGACAGCTGACAAAAGTGAATGTATTGATTGTTCTGATGAACTGTACGATAAGGTATGAATAAAATAACACAACTACGGGCTATGACATTTACAGCCCTCAGTGCACAAAGTAAGACCTTGAACAGACTACAGAGAGACCTGATGTGTTCAAGCCAGGCTCCAACGGTTTCAGTGCTACATCAAGGAAGGCCTTTCCCTCAATAGCATAATCAATAGAGATTTCAGTAGGCCTATAGGCCTGCCTGTCAGTCGCAGTAAACCCTTGCTTGGTCCGTCGTATACGGTTGTAGAAAACAAAGATTTGGGTGGTTGTTCTTATGTTGCTGATCCCGTGTTGTTTTCTTGCAGCGTTTACACTCCCTCAAGGAAGGGAAGACTGAACAACGCTTTTGTCTCAACCGTTCACTGCTTCTGCATAATAGTTATGAATATCTTAAGCACAGTATAACTGTATATAACAGTAAGGCAAATCTACACAGTAACGCTATTCCAGCATATACCATCAACAACTGTAGGCCTTTAGAATGTTATAATATTCTAAACATTCTCTCTGTCAATCAAAACCCTTTCATTTTTATTTCTTGCAGAAAAGATGATTCGGGGCTACGTTTTTGGCTGGAGAAGCCTTCGACCAACTAAATGCAATACTTAGACCTATAAAGGATTATTATATGGATTGCATTTGATTATTTTGGTCTCCCCGCTGGATTTCGGATTATTCACCTTTCGCCAGTATGGAGGGACGGGATTTTGCTGCGCCTGCCCACCTCCTGTCGGAGCGGGGCGCGCTGGTACACCGCGCCGCCTCTCGGGATCGCCCTCCAACCGGCCACAGTTCAGTACAGCATGGCGGTCATTTTCCGTCAGGAAAATACTACCCTTCTCACATCCCAATGGCTCCTCATTCAGGTTGGTAAAATATATATACGTGTTGTTTCACCATAGAGCATTTGGAACACAATGAAATATATTAATCCATCGAATTTGTTCAAATGTCCCAATCCCCCTGCATGCATGTGCGCCAGATAATTAATTAGCACGCGAGTTGGCAGCTAAGGGACGTTACTTAACGAATTTTGCACTAAATATGGTCCAGAATGATTTTGCGGTATAATTATGATTTACACTAACATGATGTTGTTCATGTTGTTTTTAGTGGGTTTCATAACCCCTGGTTATATTAGTCTGCATCATGTATATGTAAAGCAAGCACATATTACACATCCGTGGTGTTCTATTACGCGCTGTGGGCTACTGTAACAAAATGTCCTGCTACTGTACTTGACATTTGTTGATGTTGAGTGGGTGAATTGTAATTGGTTTAATGGGCCACATGTATAAATGTATAACTTTGTGGAGTCAATTGTACCCAATTGTTGCTGCTATTTAAATGAAACCTTGTGGTCTATGAATTAGACAATTGGTCGTTTTTTCCAAATGCACGTTTTTTTTAACGCAGCTTTCCGGCGTCCTCCATTTTTCTTCAATGACATGCTGGTGATTCTGAGTGATATTCATGAGTGTCATGCTGCTGTGGTTGATGGCAAGCACACGAACAAAAGCCTGGGCGTTCACTGTTCACGGAAGTGCGTACGGCGACTGAAGGTGGATCTGATGTATGTAACCATGTAGGCATAGCCGCGGGAAAATCCTCCTTCTATATCGGGCATTCGCAGTGCATGCATCAGTGACTTAGGTATCTATTTATCGAAGTGTACTGCATGTAAATAGGCACGTGTGTCAACATGGAGTGCCTGCGTGCGTGGACTCGTGGCGCGCGTGTCTCCACTGAACGACCCACTGTATTATATAGGGACAACCAAAACATGGGGAAGGTGCAACGTTAGAAGTTCATATTCACACCAGTTACATTTTAGGGTATGGGAGTAGATTATCAAAGTTTGGGGAGACCCCACAGGGCACACACTGGTTGAATCAACGTTGTTTCAACGTCATTTCAAGAAATTATGTTGAACCAATGTGGAATAGAAGTTGAATTGACATCTGTGTCCAGTGAAACAACACCACAAAATAGTTGGATTTGGACATGTCACATTAACTGCATAACATATATAATTCATATAATAGTTTGTTTTGTTGTCATTAATGCTTCCACAATTTCCTCAATAATCATTGTCATTAGATGATATACCCACATGCAACTATAAGGTCATTGGGGTCACCATAGAGGACAAACAGCACTATATTTCTTATATGTTACAGCAGGTGCGGGTTAATAATGAATCATCTATTAGAAGTTATTGAATATTTGATTCATATTTGACAAAGGCTGAGTCATCCTTTCTCCTACTATTGCCCTGTTTCTGAATTATGCTGAGACGTTGCATTTTGGAGTCCCCATAGAGTTGATTTAAATATCCTGTTATGCTCTTCTAGTGCAGTGTCATTTGTCGAAATGATATCTGATTATAGCAATTACACCAATTCTTATACAAAAAAAAAAAAACTTTATTGGAATGTACTGCACACACTGTATACATTATATCAAATCAATATACATTTGTTGACAAGGGGCTCACGATGCCTTTCCCGTCTGTCTGTCAGGCATGCAGTCCTGGCCTTTGCAGGAGATTGTGACGTGGTTAGCTCTTAAAAGGGCAGCAGGTCTGGGTATGTCTGTGAATGCCTGCTTGGTGCTCTAGGGTTGTCCTGGCTTCCACCCAACCACATAGACAACAGCTACAGTGCAGTAGTTGAAGGGAGGGAGAGTCATTTGGAAAAAGGCAAACCATACTTTTATAGGTGTATTATACTTTGTCAGTTGATTTTACAATTTGTAAGTTATCTATTGTGTTTTTTCAATCTCTCATTGATATGTTAGGCATTTTTGCCCACTGGGTCCAATCTCTTCCCAGTAAACTGGACATTCCTAGGACCTTAGCTTAACATTCTACATTAAGTTCTAGTTAGCGTTTTTAATCTAACTTAGATGATAACACCCCAAAACATTAGAATAATGTTTCATAACAAAATATTTCTTCTTCTTCAGAAGTGATTCAATGAATATCTTGAAATGTTCTCCTCAGATGCACTAAGAGTTGTGCACAACCCTGTAACAACCACCACAGAACATTCCCCTGAGGTTGTTGTTAGGTTTCCAGTAATCTAATAACAAATGTGTTCTGGGAACGTTCGTGCAACATCGGGTGAATGTTTTTACAAACATTGTATAATCATCAGCACAACTGGAAAGTTTTGTGAATTAGAACTTTGGGGCAACCTAATTTTATTTAATTATATAGTCATTTAGCCCTTAATGAATGTTCTGGGAACGTTCACAGAACCAATTTCGGTTGCTGGGTTATTCGTCAAACGACTCAATCTAATTGATTTGATGTAAGGTTGTTGGAAAGAATAGACAGTTGTAGACCCATTTAGAAACACCATCGGAATTACCCAACGTTTTGAACAGGTGCATTAAGACATTCTGGCAATAAATCACAAATCATGGCAATTACGTACGTTAAAGATGGTCAGCTTTACTATTCATTGATTTCACTGACACCAGATCATTTAAAGTCTATTCACAAATCCATTGATTTGTTACTGTTTGTTTTTTAGTTATTGTCTTGATTACTATTTTGTTGAAATGATCCTTGGATGAGAATTTGAGTATAATTCAGGAATTTGTGTAAAAAATATATATATAAAAAAAAATGTGATTTAGAAAATGTGATTTAGAAAATGTGATTAGAAAATGTGATTTGTTGATGATGCATCTAGATACTCTCTTATCAGTGTGTAGAGACTTGTACTGAATAACCTGAACAGGACAGAGATACAGGTTTCACACAGCTACAGACAGACAATACCATCATGCATGTTTCATTTAAGCAAGATTGAATGGGTTCTTAAGCACTGACACATTGTAAGATATTGTACGAATTGGAATTTGTTACATATCATACAGAATTATACATGTTTTTAATTGCAGGATGTGACGTCATACCAAATGGATGATGTAAGACACAATTGTGCAACAGTTTTCAGGGACCTGTTTTGGCTCATGAGCGCTAGTTTCAAAACTACTTGGTGAAAACCTTTCTAACGGAACATTAAGAAATAACAAAATGTGGACTTAGACCATCCAACACAGACTCAATATTCCTACTGTACGTGGCTGAAATCACATTTTAACATCTTCACTAAAACAGGTTTCTTTTGTCTTCTAGGAGTCATTAGTGTCTCTTCAACTGTCTTGTCCTGGGCACCACTACCATTAGGGAAAACAGAGCACGTTGTTTGCTGAGTGTGTTGAACCCTTCATTTTCTCGGTGCTTTCCCCCGGGGACTAACTCACACACTGGTTCCCATGAATACTTTACACAGAGCATTACATATTTCAGAGTTGTGGTGTAAAATGCATTCAGAAGCAGGTTTGTGCTGTGGCTCCTTGAAAGAAGTTCCTCTGTCTGATTTTAGGGGTGGTTATTATCATCAACCATCTCTCTCCACTCTGGCTGCTGAGAGACGGTTCTGAAACTGGCGCTGTTGTTGCGGACTCCCTCTCTTAGCTTGGTAACCGCTCTTTCCTCGCTGGGTTCTGATATTTCAACATGTTTTGGTAGGAAACGCACACTGTCGGTTCCACAGAAGGGGGATTTTAAGTTGCAATCTGGGCCCCTAGTACAGAGAGCAAGTGGACCCATAAGGAAGCCTATATTCTCTCACTTGTCTGTTGTAGCATGTTGCTGAACCCGCTAGACATGTATCTGCCACTGTCCTCTCTTCACCCAGAAACAGCCAGACAGTCATTTGTCCTGTAAGTCAGGTGGTCGATGTTAAGCCTGTACTAATCTAGCAATGTCCTCACTGAATCGACGGAATAACTATTCTCTGTTCCTATACCACACACAGAGGCACAGATTCTACTTATTGGTGTTGGGGTCATTCATTCTGCTACAAAGCTAAAAATACACTGTATTCATTCAAACGGTTTTCTAATTCCCCTTCTGGTTGATTAGCAGAGAGAACCACAGCCGACCTGATAGCAGAAAACTAGGAGACACAGTGGAGCTGTCTTTACTGCTGCCATTTATGACCTGGGGGTCATCTTTCATCAGCCATACTGTTCTGATAATTGGGGGTGCATCTGGGAGGTGTGTCTGTTGAAACATTAGGGGGGGATAGGGTTAGGGGTCGGTAGAAGGGCTTCGGCCCTGGAGGGGACCGTCCATGGCTGAGAGCTGCTCTCAACACCCCATGTAATCAACGGTCATATTTACGTCACGTTCTTAAACACAAAGGGACAGACAGACGAACACACTCACACACACACACACACACACACCGGCACACGCACACACACTCACACTCGCTCCTATTCCCTTACACGTCCACGTCTCCGCTCTCTGTTTTCTTCTCTCTTTCTCTCTTCCCTCTCTCTTCTCTCGTTCTTCTCTCGCTTTCTTCTCTCTCTCTCTTCTCTTCTTCTCTCTCTCTCTCTTCTCTCTTCTCTTCTTTTCTCTCTCTCTTTTCTTCGCTTGTTCTCTCTTTCTCTTCTCTCTCCTCTCTCTTCTCTCTTTCCTTCTCTTTCTCTCCTCTCTTTCTTCTCTTTCTCTCTCTTCTCTCTTTTTTCTCTCTCTTTCTCTCCTCTTTTCTTCTCTTCTCTCTCTCCTCCTCTCTCTTCACTCTTTCTTCTCTTCCTCTCTTCCTCTCTCTCTCTCTCTTCTCTCTTTCTTCTCTTCCTCTCTCTCCTCTCTCTTTCCTCTCCTTCTCTTCTTCTCTTCTCTCCTCTCCTCTTCTCTCTCCTTTTCTTCTCTTTCTCTTTCTCTTTCTTTCTCCTCCTCTCTCCTTCTTTTTCTTCGCTTCTTCTCCCCTCCTCTTCTCTTTCCTCTCTTTCTCTCTCCTCTCTTCTCCTTTCTTCTCTCCTCTTCTTCTCTCTTTCTCTCTCTTCTCTCTCTTTTTCTTCTCTTTCTCTCTCTCTCTCTCTTTCCTCTCTCTCCTCTCTCCCTCTCTTCTTCTCTTCCCTCTCTCTTTCCTTCTCTCTCTCTTCTTTCCCTCTTTTCTCTCCCTTCTCCTCTTCTCTTCTTCTCCTCTTCCTCTCTTCTTCTCTCCTCTCTCCTGCTCTCTTCTTCTTTTTCCTCTCTTGCCTCTTGCTTCCTTGGTCCTCTCCTCTGTTTTCAACCGCCCCATTCTGACCAGGAAGAGCCTTGTGTCTGGGAAGCACATGGTCTCATTCTGACCAGGAAGAGCCTGGTGTCTGGGAAGCACATGTTCTCATTCTGACCAGGAAGAGTCTTGTGTCTGGGAAGCACATGGTCTCATTCTGACCAGGAAGAGTCTTGTGTCTGGGAAGCACATGGTCTCATTCTGACCAGGAAGAGTCTTGTGTCTGGGAAGCACATGGTCTCATTCTGACCAGGAAGAGTCTTGTGTCTGGGAGCACATGGTCTCATTCTGACCAGGAAGAGTCTTGTGTCTGGGAAGCACATGGTCTCATTCTGACCAGGAAGAGTCTTGTGTCTGGGAAGCACATGGTCTCATTCTGACCAGGAAGAGTATTGGGTCTGGGAAGCACATGGTCTCATTCTGACCAGGAAGAGCCTTGTGTCTGGGAAGCACATGGTCTCATTCTGACCAGGAAGAGCCTTGTATCTGGGAAGCATATGGTCTCATTCTGACCAGGAAGAGTCTTGTGTCTGGGAAGCATATGGTCTCATTCTGACCAGGAAGAGTCTTGTGTCTGGGAAGCCAGTGGTCTCATTCTGACCAGGAAGAGTCTTGTGTCTGGGAAGCACATGGTCTCATTCTGACCAGGAAGAGTCTTGTGTCTGGGAAGCACATGGTCTCATTCTGACCAGGAAGAGTCTTGTGTCTGGGAAGCACATGGTCTCATTCTGACCAGGAAGAGTCTTGTGTCTGGGAAGCACATGGTCTCATTCTGACCAGGAAGAGTCTTGTGTCTGGGAAGCACATGGTCTCATTCTGACCAGGAAGAGTCTTGTGTCTGGGAGCACATGGTCTCATTCTGACCAGGAAGAGTCTTGTGTCTGGGAAGCACATGGTCTCATTCTGACCAGGAAGAGTCTTGTGTCTGGGAAGCACATGGTCTCATTCTGACCAGGAAGAGTATTGGGTCTGGGAAGCACATGGTCTCATTCTGACCAGGAAGAGCCTTGTGTCTGGGAAGCACATGGTCTCATTCTGACCAGGAAGAGCCTTGTATCTGGGAAGCATATGGTCTCATTCTGACCAGGAAGAGTCTTGTGTCTGGGAAGCATATGGTCTCATTCTGACCAGGAAGAGTCTTGTGTCTGGGAAGCCAGTGGTCTCATTCTGACCAGGAAGAGTCTTGTGTCTGGGAAGCACATGGTCTCATTCTGACCAGGAAGAGTCTTGTGTCTGGGAAGCACATGGTCTCATTCTGACCATGAAGAGTCTTGTGTCTGGGAAGCCAGTGGTCTCATTCTGACCAGGAAGAGTCTTGTGTCTGGGAAGCCAGTGGTCTCATTCTGACCAGGAAGAGTCTTGTGTCTGGGAAGCCAGTGGTCTCATTCTGACCAGGAAGAGTCTTGTGTCTGGGAAGCCAGTGGTCTCATTCTGACCAGGAAGAGCCTTGTGTCTGGGAAGCCAGTGGTCTTCCCTGACACTTCAGTTTCAGCCAGTCTCCTCTGCCACGGGGCCATTGTTGCAGAGGACCAACTTTGTGTGTTTTACTGCGTGTTGTTAAAGATAAAAAACACCCTCTTTATTGTTTTCTGCTCGGATGTCCCTGTCAGTCCCCTGGCTTGTTATGTCCTGGCTGGCTGGATATCCGAGCAGATCGCCTCTTCAAAGGTTAGCACTTCTGTCTGGCTTCTGCCCCCTTGTGTTTTTCCTCTCAAAGGGGAATAAATCACTTTACAATAGGTTTTTATTGAATGCCTCATTGCTGGAATATCCCAATGGCCTGGGGGGCTGGTGGGGGGAGGATGGCATCAAACACAAAACACAGGTGTTTGGTGGAGTTAGGAAAGTGGCTGGTTACAACCTTGTCTGAAAAAGAAACACTGGTGGGTGAGGGGAGTGGAGTGGGTGAGGGGAGTGGAGTGGGTGAGGGGAGTGTAGTGGGTGAGGGGAGTGGAGTGGGTGAGGGGAGTGTAGTGGGTGAGGGGAGTGGAGTGGGTGAAGGGAGTGGAGTGGGTGAGGGGAGTGGAGTGGAGTGGGTGAGGGGAGTGGAGTGGGTGAAGGGAGTGGAGTGGGTGAGGGGAGTGGAGTGGGTGAGGGGAGTGGAGTGGGTGAAGGGAGTGGAGTGGGTGAGGGAAGTGGAGTGGGTGAAGGTTGTTTGTGAGATAGGATGGGACTGGCGCCGTCTTGGCCTTGCAGTGTCTGGTGTTGTGAACACTGAGTTCTCCTTCACTCCCCCGGCCACTGCTGATAGTCTGGCCAGAAGGGGCGGGGGCAGGGGCAGAGCAGTGGCTGGACTCTGGCTGCAGCGCCTCACTGTAATTATTTGGTGCCAACTCAAAATCACAACCAGTTTTGGGATTTGGCGAAGGGAAAATAATAAAGCTCTGAGACCTTTGAAGTCTGAGCGAACAAAAAATGACATCTTAAATAGCCCACAAAATATGACATTAAAAAGCAACTTGTTTCAGGGAGCCGCTGTGGTGGGAGTGTAGTGACAGAACGTGGGTCTTATGCCAAGTTGCATTTGGCCATGGCTCTTTGTACTCATGCCTGGTGTTCTCCACCCTCACTGGGCCTCTGTAAAAGCGTGCTGGCCTCCAGCCTTCCAGAGTCACTGGGCTTTTTGTGGATTGTCGTGAGATGACATGACCGTCACAGAGCAGACATGATGTCATGAGGTGTCTCGTTAAATGGCTGGCGATCACCTGGCATGGTGGCACCCTACACCTGGCTGAAACACACACCTGGTGGGGAGGGATCGACCGGCTGCTACCACCAGCTGTCACCCTGCAGCCTGCTTGCTAACGTTACTCCCCCTGGAAATCAGTCTACACTGCCCCCCTGGAAATCAGTCTACACTGCCCCCCTGGAAATCAGTCTACACTGCCCCCATGGAAATCAGTCTACAGTGCCCCCCCCGGAAATCAGTCTACACTGTCCCCCTGGAAATCAGTCCACACTGCCCCCCAGGAAATCAGTCTACAGTGCCCCCCAGGAAATCAGTCTACACTGTCCCCCTGGAAATCAGTCTACACTGTCCCCATGGAAATCAGTCTACACTGTCCCCATGGAAATCAGTCTACACTGTCCCCATGGAAATCAGTCTACACTGTCCCCATGGAAATCAGTCTACACTGCCCCCATGGAAATCAGTCTACAGTGCCCCCCCCCCCATGGAAATCAGTCTACAGTGCCCCCCCCCATGGAAATCAGTCTACAGTGCCCCCATGGAAATCAGTCTACACTGCCCCCATGGAAATCAGTCTACACTGCCCCCATGGAAATCAGTCTACACTGCCCCCCTGGAAATCAGTCTACACTGCCCCCCCTGGAAATCAGTCTACACTGTCCCCCTGGAAATCAGTCTACACTGTCCCCCTGGAAATCAGTCTACACTGCCCCCATGAAAATCAGTCTACACGGCCCCCATGGAAATCAGTCTACACTGCCCTACCCTCTATAACCAGCCGGTCAATTCTTGATGGTAGGGGTAGTGGCGATGTACGCTCTCGTCTGCCCTTAACCTGAGCTATGAGGTCACTATCCAGATTCAGCATCTGCCCTTAACCTGAGCTATGAGGTCACTATCCAGAATCAGCGTCTGTCCTTAACCTGAGCTATGGGGTCACTCCAGATTCAGCATCTGCCCTTAACCTGAGCTATGGGGTCACTATCCAGATTCAGCATCTGTCCTTAACCTGAGCTATGAGGTCACTATCCAGATTCAGCGTCTGCCCTTAACCTGAGCTATGGGGTCACTATTCAGATTCAGTGTCTGTCTGCAACTCAGTCATAGGGTGAACTGAAGAGGGGGCTGGAGGGTATCCCTGTTATTGACACATGGACCATTCAAACAGACAGATGTCATTACTGTAATATCAGATGTTATTACAGTAATATCAGATGTCATTACTGTAATATCAGATGTTATTACAGTAATATCAAATGTCAAAACTGTAATATCAGATGTTATTACAGTAATAACAGATGTCATTACAGTAATAATTAGCATTATTGTAATAGCCAAACATCAAAAGAATGAGACAATAATCCAATCAAGTATTCATTAGTAATACAGGACTGATTTGATCAGATTTCTCTGAAGATACTAAATGCGGTGGTACTCGTTTTCTCACATCCCATTCCGTGAAGGTAAAGGGGATGTTTGTGTGTGTGGAGCAGTCTGTGTCCGGAGTAGCTAGCTAGCGCTTGGCGTCGCAGCAGGCACTTCTGGCTGCAGAGTCAGTGTGGTCCCAGAGACGGGGCTCTTCAAACAGTCCGCCAGCCACCCTTCCCTTCCCCCCTCCACAGCATGTGGCCTGATGCCATGGTGGAAACCTGGTCCTGCAGCACGGGGCGGCACCACAAGACCAACACAAAGGAGACTCACGAGTGAGAGAGAGCGGCATGCTGGGTAATACCTTCCTGTATCAGGTTTCAGGGCTTCGCTTTCAAAAGGGAAATAAACAATAAAGATTAACAGTAAACATTACACTCAGAAGTTCCAAACGAATAAAGACATTTCAAATGTCATATTATCTCTATAACCAGTATTATAACAATGTATCTCTCTATCCTCTCCTCACCTCACCTTTCCTCTCCTCTGCTCTCTCATCCTCTCTTCTCCTTTCCCCTCTCCCTCTCCATAGTATCAGCCTGCTTCTCATCAGGCAGCCTCAGGCCCACCTCGGCGTGGCCGTATTGCATGTGACAGCTGTTAGACATTATTAACGGCTCATGCAGAAAATCCAGATTACTTGTTTTTAATTTAATTTCAATTTTATTATTGTAATCTTTCAGCGGAAAGAACATATACACACACACTGGGCGAGGGCAGCAGGCGAAATGGGTGAGAGTTGAGACGCTGGGCTGGGTTGTGTGTGTGTGTGGTTAAACCTTCCACCCCAGACAGGTGCATTGTTCCCCTCATAACAGCACAGACTGTCCCTCCCTACTGGCTCTGTCTCTAGTGGCCCCAGTGGGCCCCTGTAGACCCCAGGGGAAGCTCCAATGCTTCCAGTCTGATGAAGAGGTTGAATGTGGCCGTTATTTCTAGCCTACTGAGTGAAGGCTGTACTATCAGTAATATAGATAGTAATACAAATATGACTGTTGTTCCTCCTCTCCTAGAGGACATGCTTCAGATGCATGTCCGTCAACCTATACATACACTGAGTAGACAAAACATTAGGAATATTGAGTTGAGTTGAACAGCCTCAATTTGTCGGGGCAAATTGAGGCGTTCCATAAGGATGCTGGCCCATATTGACTCCAATGCTTCCCACAGTTGTGTCAAGTTGGCTGGATGTTCTCTGGGTGGTGAACCATTCTTGATACGCACAGAAACGGTTGAGCGTGAAAAACCCAGCAGCGTTGCAGTTCTTGACATAAACTGGCACCTACTACCATACACCGTTCAAAGGCACTTACCTATTTAGTCTTGGCCATTCACCCTCTAAACAGCACACAAACACAATTCATGTCTCAATTGTCTCAAGGCTTGAAAATCATTCTTTAACCCGTCTCCGACCCTTCCTCTACACTGAAGTGAATTTATCAAGTAACATCAACATAAGGAATCACAGCTTTCACCTGGTCAGTCTATGTCATGGACACTCCCCCTGAGGAGGGGGTGTTGATGTTAGCTGAATGCAGATAAACCCAAATAATGGGCTGCGATTTAGTGACTGTCAGTGAAGCAGCGGGCGGCGCCGTGGTGGCGACACACAAGCCACCTAAACAATGAGACGCTACGCCACCTCTGCTAAGGATATGCCGAGTTTTCTGCCATTAAATATACATGCAGCACGCCTCTCTGGGATGTGTCATCCCTTTTGTGAGAAAACAAAGATTAGCAACAGGAATTCCATTTTAATAAGTCTCGGGGGACCCTCCAACCAGCTGCCTGCTTTACAATACGACGGGGACTTGTTGCTCTCTGTGCGTCTGTCTTTCCCCGCACCTCTTTCCTCTCTGACGTTGATTAGTCTTCCTCCGCTCTTATCAGGTTTTTTTGTGAATCCCTTGTTAAGTTGTTTTACACTAGTCACTCGTTAATGTCTGTGTGTTTCCTCTCTGTAGCGACTCCTTAGTCTCATTTTGTTTTGTAGTCGTTCTTTCCCTCCTCTCCTCTATTCTGGTGTATCCCCTTCTCTGTTCCTCCCTCTGTTCCCCTTCTCTGTTCCTCCCTCTGTTCCCCTTCTCTGTTCCTCCCTCTGTTCCCCTTCTATGTTCCTCCCTCTGTTCCCCTTCTCTGTTCCTCCCTCTGTTCCACTTTTCTGTTCTTCCCTCTGTTCCCCTTCTCTGTTCCTCCCTCTGTTTCTCCCTCTGTTCCCCTTCTCTGTTCCTCCCTCTGTTCCTCCCTCTGTTCCCCTTCTCTGTTCCCCTTCTCTGTTCCTCCCTCTGTTCCCCTTCTCTGTTCCCCTTCTCTGTTCCTCCCTCTGTTCCCCTTTTCTGTTCTTCCCTCTGTTCCCCTTCTCTGTTCCTCCCTCTGTCCCCCTTCTCTGTTCCCCTTCTCTGTTCCTCCTTCTGTTCCGCTCTGTTGCTTCCTCTGTCCCCTCCCTCCCTTCCACCCTCCCTCCCTCCCTTCCACCCTCCCTCCACCTCCTCCGTTCCCTCCTGCCGTCTCTGTCCACTAGGTTACACTGCCTCCTCTCCTCTCTCTGCTCTGACATGCATACTGGATGTGGGACAAATGACTGTGTCCTCAAGCAACAGATGTGTGCTTGTCTGCTCTGCGCTCTGCACTGCACGCGTAGACGCTGACGCGATGAACTGACCTTGCAGGGGGGGGGGGTCAGCATGAGTGTCTGTGCATTCACACACTGTGTGGCCAAACAGCCACGCAGAGATCAGCCTAGTTACTTTACATCTAATTATAGAAACTCATCTATTTTATAACAAGCCTTTTTTCTTCTGGAGTTTTAGATTTTACGATAGAGAGAGAGAGAGAGAGAGAGAGAGAGAGGGTAGGAGAGAGAAAGGGAGATATAGAGAGAGAGAGAGAGAGAGGGTAGGAGAGAGAAAGGGAGAGAGAGAGAGAAAGGGAGAGAGAGAGAGAGAGAGAGAGAAAGGGAGAGAGAGAGAGAGAGAGAGGGTAGGAGAGAGAAAGGAAGAGAAAGAAAGAGAGCGATAGAGAAAGAAAGGGAGAGAGAGAGAGAAAGGGAGAGAGAGAGAGAAAGGGAGAGAGAGAGAGAGAGAGAGAGAAAGGGAGAGAGCGAAAGAGAGAGCGAGAGGGTAGGAGAGAGAAAGAAAGAGAGCGATAGAGAAAGAAAGGGAGAGAGAGAGAGAAAGGGAGAGAGAGAGAGAAAGGGAGAGAGAGAGAAAGGGAGAGAGAGAAAGGGGGAGAGAGAGAAAGGGAGGGAGAGAGAGAGAGAGAGAGAAAGAAAGAAAGAAAGAAAGAAAGAAAGAAAGAAAGAAAGAAAGAAAGAAAGAAAGAAAGAAAGAAAGAAAGAAAGAAAGAAAGAAAGAAAGAGAGGCACCATTGCCCTAGAGCACTCCAAAAACTATACATAGCTCAGCCTAAACATCAGCACCACAGGTAACTTCCACAAAGCTATGAGCCATCTGAGAGACAAGCCATGAAGGGCCTTCTACACCATCAAAAGGACCATTTAACATCCCAATAAGGATCTGGGAAAAAATACTTGAATACATTGTAAAATCCATTTCCCTTTATGTTTGTGATGTCTGGGGTCCACTCACCTGACCACTGTGACTGACAGTGGTCAGGTGAGGAAAGCTTTGACTATGTACAGACTCAGTGAGCATTGTCTTGCTATTGAGAAAGGCCGCCGCAGGCAGACTTGGCTCTCAAGAGAAGACAGGCTATGTGCTCACTGCCCACAAAATGAGGTGGAAACTGAGCTGCACTTCCTCACCTCCTGCCAAATGTATGACCATATTAGAGACACAGATTTCCCTCAGATTACACAGAACCCACAAAGAACTAGTAAACAAATCCACTTTTGATGCCATCACAGCAGAAAGATTTGTGCCTGTTGTCACAAGAAAAGGTCAACCAGTGAAGAACAAACACCATTGCAAATACAACCCATATTTTGTTGATTTATTTTCCCTTTTGTCCTTGAACTATTTGCACATTCTTACAACACTGTACATATAGACATAACATTTGAAATGTCTTTATTCTGTTGAAACTAGTGTCAGTGTAATGTTTACTGTTCATTTCTCATTGTTTATTTCACTTTAGTTGATTTTCTAGTTCACTTGCTTTGGCAATGTAAATAAATGTTTCCTATGCCAATTTAGAGAGAGAGGGGTCAGCATATGGAGAGTGGGGGAGGGGCTTGTTCAGCAGGCTGACAGTCCACTGGTGAGTGGGGGAGGGGCTTGTTCAGCAGGCTGACAGTCCACTGGAGAGTGGGGGAGGGGCTTGTTCAGCAGGCTGACAGTCCACTGGAGAGTGGGGGAGGGGCTTGTTCAGCAGGCTGACAGTCCACTGGAGAGTGGGGGAGGGGCTTGTTCAGCAGGCTGACAGTCCACTGGAGAGTGGGGGAGGGGCTTGTTCAGCAGGCTGACAGTCCACTGGAGAGTGGGGGAGGGGCTTGTTCAGCAGGCTGACAGTCCACTGGAGAGTGGGGGAGGGGCTTGTTCAGCAGGCTGACAGTCCACTGGAGAGTGGGGGAGGGGCTTGTTCAGTAGGCTGACAGTCCACTGGAGAGTGGGGGAGGGGCTTGTTCAGCAGGCTGACAGTCCACTGGAGAGTGGGGGAGGGGCTTGTTCAGCAGGCTGACAGTCCACTGGAGAGTGGGGGAGGGGCTTGTTCAGCAGGCTGACAGTCCACTGGAGAGTGGGGGAGGGGCTTGTTCAGCAGGCTGACAGTCCACTGGAGAGTGGGGGAGGGGCTTGTTCAGCAGGCTGACAGTCCACTGGAGAGTGGGGGAGGGGCTTGTTCAGCAGGCTGACAGTCCACTGGAGAGTGGGGGAGGGGCTTGTTCAGTAGGCTGACAGTCCACTGGAGAGTGGGGGAGGGGCTTGTTCAGCAGGCTGACAGTCCACTGGAGAGTGGGGGAGGGGCTTGTTCAGCAGGCTGACAGTCCACTGGAGAGTGGGGGAGGGGCTTGTTCAGCAGGCTGACAGTCCACTGGAGAGTGGGGGAGGGGCTTGTTCAGCAGGCTGACAGTCCACTGGAGAGTGGGGGAGGGGCAGAGTGTCTAATACATGAAGCCTGACCTCCATTCAACCTCAGTGTGGAACTATCAAAGGAAACTATGTCATTATCTGGTGTATTTGCCTGGATGTTCACTAGAAAACTGTTAGCTATCAGACCAAAGCCACGAGAACCACTGAGTTAGGAGCCAGCCCTCCAAACCCCCAACTTCACCCCCCTCCTGCCCCAATTCATTCAAAACCAAAGCGCCGTACATCACTTCAGCCAAAACAAAGGGACAAAACGGTTTATATGAGGGATTAGCATTGTATAACATGTATCTAATATTAAAGAGACAACGCTATCCCTCTGGTAATCCCTTCGGCTGGGTGGCTTGTGTGTGTGGTGCCTGATATCCAGCTGAATGGATGGGGCTGCTGGAGTTAGTGCTATCTGAGCGGAGGGGCTGGGAGGGGGAAGCTAGCTGTCTAGTTTGTGTGTGTGTTTGCTGTCAGGATTGATTGTATACGCTGTGGCTGCAAGGTGAGGAGGGCCAGGCTGTGAGAATGGCTTGCCTACACCAGCCAGGTTACAGGCTGTATAGCTAGCTGACAGGCGAGGAGGGACCAGCCAGGTTACAGGCTGTATAGCGAGCTGACAGGCTAGGAGGGACCAGCCAGGTTACAGGCTGTATAGCTAGCTGACAGGCTAGGAGGGACCAGCCAGGTTACAGGCTGTATAGCTAGCTGACAGGCGAGGAGGGACCAGCCAGGTTACAGGCTGTATAGCTAGCTGACAGGCGTGGAGGGACCAGCCAGGTTACAGGCTGTATAGCTAGCTGACAGTCGAGGAGGGACCAGCCAGGTTACAGGCTGTATAGCTAGCTGACAGGCGAGGAGGGACCAGCCAGGTTACAGGCTGTATAGCTAGCTGACAGGCGAGGAGGGACCAGCCAGGTTACAGGCTGTATAGCTAGCTGACAGGCTAGGAGGGACCAGCCAGGTTACAGGCTGTATAGCTAGCTGACAGGCGAGGAGGGACCAGCCAGGTTACAGGCTGTATAGCTAGCTGACAGGCGAGGAGGGACCAGCCAGGTTACAGGCTGTATAGCTAGCTGACAGGCTAGGAGGGACCAGCCAGGTTACAGGCTGTATAGCTAGCTGACAGGCTAGGAGGGACCAGCCAGGTTACAGGCTGTATAGCTAGCTGACAGGCGAGGAGGGACCAGCCAGGTTACAGGCTGTATAGCTAGCTGACAGGCTAGGAGGGACCAGCCAGGTTACAGGCTGTATAGCTAGCTGACAGGCTAGGAGGGACCAGCCAGGTTACAGGCTGTATAGCTAGCTGACAGGCTAGGAGGGACCAGCCAGGTTACAGGCTGTATAGCTAGCTGACAGGCTAGGAGGGACCAGCCAGGTTACAGGCTGTATAGCTAGCTGACAGGCTAGGAGGGACCAGCCAGGTTACAGGCTGTATAGCTAGCTGACAGGTGCTTTAATAAAGAGGCTCTGAGGCAGGGCACAGAGCCCACTGTAAGCAACAGGAGCCAGGTGCCACACATGCACGCATGCAAACACACACACACACACAAACCCTCCCCACTACCCACCCCCTGTATTCTCAGACGTGGCAGACAAATTAATTGGCCGTGAGTGTGTAATGTATATGCCTAGATAAAGGTGTGCTGTCTAGGCCGAGGCGTAGCGTAACGGCTGTAATGATGGCCCCATTGTGTTGATGTTGAGGGGTGTAGTTAGCGTTGCGTCGCGGTGCGGCTAGCTGGGGCCCTCGCTTGCTTGGAGGGCTGGATAGTTCCTGATTAATAGCTGAGAATGCTTTGAAGTGACACATGAGTGCAATGGGCTCACCAGGCTGATAGTAATAGCATCGGTGTGTGTGTGTATGTGTGTGTGTGGAAACGCTCTCACTTCCTCAACCTTCATTAGCCACTATTCTCTCTCGCTCGCTTTCTCTTGCTAAGTCGCTATCTCTTACACACCAGTGGATTAATATTATGGGATAGTCTTCATTCATACAGGTGAGATGTAGGTTACTATTATGGGATAGTCTTCATTCATACAGGTGAGATGTAGGTTAATATTATGGGATAGTCTTCATTCATACAGGTGAGATGTAGGTTAATATTATGGGATAGTCTTCATTCATACAGGTGAGATGTAGGTTAATATTATGGGATAGTCTTCATTCATACAGGTGAGATGTAGGTTAATATTATGGGATAGTCTTCATTCATACAGGTGAGATGTAGGTTAATATTATGGGATAGTCTTCATTCATACAGGTGAGATGTAGGTTAATATTATGGGATAGTCTTCATTCATACAGGTGAGATGTAGGTTAATATTATGGGATAGTCTTCATTCATACAGGTGAGATGTAGGTTAATATTATGGGATAGTCTTCATTAATACAGGTGAGATGTAGGTTACTATTATGGGATAGGCTTCATTCATACAGGTGAGATGTAGGTTAATATTATGGGATAGTCTTCATTCATACAGGTGAGATGTAGGTTACTATTATGGGATAGGCTTCATTCATACAGGTGAGATGTAGGTTAATATTATGGGATAGTCTTCATTCATACAGGTGAGATGTAGGTTAATATTATGGGATAGTCTTCATTCATACAGGTGAGATGTAGGTTAATATTATGGGATAGTCTTCATTCATACAGGTGAGATGTAGGTTAATATTATGGGATAGTCTTCATTCATACAGGTGAGATGTAGGTTACTATTATGGGATAGTCTTCATTCATACAGGTGAGATGTAGGTTAATATTATGGGATAGTCTTCATTCATACAGGTGAGATGTAGGTTACTATTATGGGATAGGCTTCATTCATACAGGTGAGATGTAGGTTAATATTATGGGATAGTCTTCATTCATACAGGTGAGATGTAGGTTAATATTATGGGATAGTCTTCATTCATACAGGTGAGATGTAGGTTAATACAGGTGAGATGTAGGTTAATAGGTTGGACACCAGCTAGACAGTACTGACATTCTATGTGGTTTCACATATCGACAGATGAGCCACAGCTGTGTCTTTGTGTGTTTGTGTTTGTGTGTGTATGTGTATGTGTGCGCGCTCATGAACATGTGTGTGTGTGTGTGTATGTGTGCGTGCTCATGAACATGTGTGTGTGTGTGTAAGTGTATGTTTTATTGGCACACATGTGTGTGTGTGTGTGTAAGTGTATGTTTTATTGGCACACATGTGTGTATACATAATCTGATTACTGTCAGTTACGTTTAGATGCCTTTCCCATTAAGAGGCATTAGAAGAAGACAAAAAATGTATGTCACCAATTGAACGACATCTATTGCAGGGTAAATCAATGTTCACGTTTACATAGCTGGCCGTATATGGATGTGACATTTGACCTCATGGGTTGGTTATGTTGGCTTCTTCTAACCTGTCGCTTTCTACTACAGATAATAATACGATTATGCTATATCTTTACATTTAAAACAGGTCTGGTCAAATTTCACATTATTCCATTGAATTGAATAACCCTTGATCTTCAAGAATAAGGACTTGGATATATGGATAGGCTTCATTCATACCGTGCTTCTACACCTGCATTGCTTGCTGGTTTCTGTACAGCACTTTGAGATATCAGCTGATGTACGAAGGGCTATATAAATACATTTGATTTGATTTGATTTGATTTGGAAACATAGATGAGATAACTTGATCATGACCCCAAAACTAGCGCCCTATTAGCCTACTCTGTTGTTTATCTTAAACAATGATGTGCTGCTCTCATGGAATGGCATGCTTTGAGCACTAGCGAAAATAGCTATTTGCATGTAAAAAATGTATGTCATATGCTACATTTGCTATAGGCCTATTGTTTAAGTTTTTGTTGGTGACACTTTGATATATCGATCATTTTCAGCTGTTTAAGTCGATCAAATGTGCTCGAGTTTGAGCATGTGTCCATTAGGGCTATGGATTTATTTTTTTATCAGCACAAATTAGATTGAGCAATAAAAGCCCCACTGGTCTTCTTCAACTAATCTTGTTGATGACAGTACAGAGCACAATACCATAGCAAAGTTTAGAAGGGAAGAACTGTTATTCTATAGGCTGGGATCTGCACTATGCAGCTTTTGCAAGAGTGCATTTTTCACTGGCTGTCCACTGGTCAATGATTGATAGGCAGCTGAAACTTCTTAAATTGAACCATTATTGGGTTCAAATACACATATACATTTGTGAAGGGGACTAAGCACGAACCCCTGAGGGGCCCCTGTGTTTAGGGTCAGCGTGGCAGATGTGTTGTTGCCTACCCTCAACACATGGGCGCGGCCCGTCAGGAAGTCCAGGATCCAGTTGCAGAGGAAGGTGTTTATTCCCAGGGTCCTTAGCTTAGTGATGAGCTTTGAGGGCACTATAGTGTTGAACACTGAGCTGTAGTCGATGAACAGCATTCTCTCATAGGTGTTCCTTTTGTCCTGGTGGGACAGGGCAGTGTGGAGTGCGATAGAGATTGTGTCATCTGTGGATCTGTTGGGGCGGTATGCAAATTGAAGTGGGTTCAGGGTGTCTGGGATGATGAGATGTGTATGCCTGTGTGTGTGTGTGTGTGTGTGTGTATGTGTCTCAGTGCCATTTATGATGAGGGAGAACGATTTATTTTTGATGAACATGGCCTTATTTCTATTGTTATTCATATTCCGTTCACCCAGCTCAATCTAACAGCGATAGGTTTAGGCTACTACATGATACTTGAATTTTCCCTATACCCATCATGAAGTTGCTACAACCTAGCCTATGAATGAAAGTTTACTGGAAGAGGGACCAGCCAGGTTACAGGCTGTATAGCTAAGAGTTCCAGTGTTGTGTTGGATAGTCATAGCCAGCTAGCTAACAAAGCATCCCTCTGTCTGAGCCGGGTGTTTGAGTAGGCTAAAGTAGCCAGCTGCATTTGCTAGCTAAGTATGTGAAACTGAAAGTGAAAAAAATACTAAATCTCTCTCTTTTGCTTCTTCATTTTTGAATAAATTAATTTGTCGAAAACTGTTCAGCTATTGCCTTTCTCTCTCTTTGAGTCAACTACTCACCACATTTTATGCACTGCAATGCTAGCATTCTCTGATCTGTAGCTTATGCTTTCAGTACTAGATTCATTCTCTGATCTGTAGCTTATGCTTTCAGTACTAGATTCATTCTCTGATCTGTGGCTTATGCTTTCAGTACTAGTTTCATTCTTAGATCCTTTGATTGGGTGGACAACATGTCAATTCATGCTGCGAGAGCTCTGATAGGTTGGAGAACGTCCTCCGGAAGTTGTCATAATTACTGTGTAAGTCTATGGAAGGGGGTGAGAACCAAGAGCCTAGGTTTTGTACCATGTCAATGTACCAAGAGGAGGACGGAAGCTAGCTGTCCTCCGGCTACACCATGGTGCTACCCTACAGAGTGCTGTTGAGGCTACTGTAGACCTTCATCGCAAAGCACTGTGTTTAAATCCAATGATTTGATGACGTGAATATATTTAGTATAGTTTCATCTAAAAGGGATAACTTTTTAAATGTTTTAAAATGTAGATTTTTATGAAATTCACTGAGGAGGATGGTCCTCCACTTCCTCATCTGAGGAGCCTCCACTGGTGTGTCTGTCTTTGTGTGTAGAAGTCGAGAGCGGCAGGGCTAGGCCTGTCAGCTGGTGAGCTAAAGTAAACTATTAGTGGTAGGAGAACACATGGTTTCCTCAGATTTTTGGTAGAAGTGTATCTAATTGCTGTGAGGCTGGGGTATGATTACATGATGGCTAATTCACTGACAGAGGATTCACTTGGCTGGGAGTGAGCCAGGAGGCTGCTTAAGTGGCTGAATGCCTTTTGGTTAGTCTCCATACTTACCCGAGGTGTTTGTGTGTGTGTGTGTGTGTGTGTGTGTGTGTGTGTGTGTGTGTGTGTGTGTGTGTGTGTGTGTGTGTGTGTGTGTGTGTGTGTGTGTGTGTGTGTGTGTGTGTGTGTGTGTTTCCACGCACACACGTGTTATCAGTATAACTCTACGTGGCTCAATCAGTTTCTTGTGGTGGGAAAAACTTTCTTCACGTGTTGAACTCAACTGGCACTTATACTGCGCATCTGTGTGTGTCTGCGTTTGTGTCTGTGCGTGTGTGGGCGATGGGAGTTTCCCAATGGAAAGAGGATCATGGATACTGTGGTGAAGATGTGATTGAGTAATAAAAGAGACAGGAAACAGGCAGCTGAAAGGGCAGCTGGTGGGAGTGTATTGGGGTCCTGATTCAGACAAGCCCTTGGGTTCCCACTAGATGGCCAAGCTGCAAAGTAAAAATAGGCTATATCATTTGGTTAGGGTTAGGCATAAGGTTAGCATGGTGGTTAAGGTTAGCCTTAGGCATAAGGTTAGCATGGTGGTTAAGGTTAGTTTTAGGCATAAGGTTAGCATGGTGGTTAAAGTTAGCCTTAGACATAAGGTTAGCATGGTGGTTAAGGTTAGCTTTAGGCATAAGGTTAGCATGGTGGTTAAAGTTAGCCTTAGACATAAGGTTAGCATGGTGGTTAAGGTTAGCCTTAGACATAAGGTTAGCATGGTGGTTAACGTTAGCCTTAGACATAAGGTTAGCATGGTGGTTAAGGTTAGCCTTAGACATAAGGTTAGCATGGTGGTTAAGGTTAGCCTTAGACATAAGGTTAGCATGGTGGTTAAGGTTAGCCTTAGACATAAGGTTAGCATGGTGGTTAACGTTAGCCTTAGACATAAGGTTAGCATGGTGGTTAAGGTTAGCCTTAGACATAAGGTTAGCATGGTGGTTAAGGTTAGGGTTAGGTTGTATATCCAATGTTAATTGTAGAAATAGGTGGTGCTTACGACTTTGCAGCTTGGCCAGATAGTGACGACCCTAATCTCAGCCCTTGTCATTCTTATCTTCCAAAATTCATTTACCCAGTAGATCTCTCTCTTACCTGATAGATAGCCTCCTCCCAGAGCCATGCATTTAGAGAATTGGGCCAATGAGGTTTCTGATTTATGATACCTTTACGTGACACTTCAACATTCTATGACAGGCATGTTAACTCTTCATTTACATGACACTACAACATTCTATGACCGCCATGTTAACTCTTCATTTACATGACACTACAACATTCTATGACAACCATGTTAGCTCCCCGTTAACATTACATGGGAAATATTTAAACTATTCTATGTAACTGAATGTCTACAATCAGAACGATATTGTACATTCTGAAAGTTGTTCAGACTCTCCAGCTATAAAGGTGGTCATCTAGGTTCCCTGCTAGATAACAGTATTTACTCAGCTATAAAGGTGGTCATCTAGGTTCCCTGCTAGATAACAGTATTTACTCAGCTATAAAGGTGGTCATCTAGGTTCCCTGCTAGATAACAGTATTAACTCAGCTATAAAGGTGATCATCTAGGTTCCCTGCTAGATAACAGTATTTACTCAGCTATAAAGGTGATCATCGAGGTTCCCTGCTAGATAACAGTATTTACTCAGCTATAAAGGTGGTCATCTAGGTTCCCTGCTAGATAACAGTATTTACTCAGCTATAAAGGTGGTCATCGAGGTTCCCTGCTAGATAACAGTATTTACTCAGCTATAAAGGTGGTCATCGAGGTTCCCTGCTAGATAACAGTATTTACTCAGCTATAAAGGTGGTCATCGAGGTTCCCTGCTAGATAACAGTATTTACTCAGCTATAAAGGTGGTCATCGAGGTTCCCTGCTAGATAACAGTATTTACTCAGCTATAAAGGTGGTCATCGAGGTTCCCTGCTAGATAACAGTATTTACTCAGGTATAAAGGTGATCATCTAGGTTCCCTGCTAGATAACAGTATTTACTCAGCTATAAAGGTGATCATCTTGGTTCCCTGCTAGATAACATTATTTACTCAGCTATAAAGGTGGTCATCTAGGTTCCCTGCTAGATAACAGTATTTACTCAGCTATAAAGGTGGTCATCTAGGTTCCCTGCTAGATAACATTATTTACTCAGCTATAAAGGTGGTCATCTAGGTTCCCTGCTAGATAACAGTATTTACTCAGCTATAAAGGTGGTCATCTAGGTTCCCTGCTAGATAACAGTATTTACTCAGCTATAAAGGTGGACATCGAGGTTCCCTGCTAGATAACAGTATTTACTCAGCTATAAAGGTGGACATCTAGGTTCCCTGCTAGATAACAGTATTTACTCAGCTATAAAGGTGGACATCGAGGTTCCCTGCTAGATAACAGTATTTACTCAGCTATAAAGGTGGTCATCTAGGTTCCCTGCTAGATAACAGTATTTACTCAGCTATAAAGGTGATCATCTAGGTTCCCTGCTAGATGACAGTATTTACTCAGCTATAAAGGTGGACATCGAGGTTCCCTGCTAGATAACAACAGAACGGGGAGCCTTGATGTTGTGAGATAGTTGATAGTTGGTAATAATACATTATTGTCAGAGTGTCTCTTAATGGGTTAAGAGGATGGAAACATTAATATAATATGATTAAAATACATCAAAAATACCTGTTTTATTGTCATATACACCAGATAGGTGCAGTGAAATGTGTTGTTTTACAGGTTCAGCAAATGAGGGTTACATGTAAGTGCCTTGCTCAAGGGCACATCGGTAGATTTTTCACCTTGTCGTCACTGTGATGTGGTGCTTTAGTGATTGTGTGGCTGAATGGGCTGAAGATTGGATCCTCTGTCTCATCAGCCCCAAGTGTCCATGTTTTCTCTGCTCAGGGGGAAGTTTCCCCTAGGTACAGATCCAGGATCAGCTTCACCTCCCCCAACACACACCTTAGACATTAGTGTGGAAATTACAACGCAATATCTAAGGCTAATGGAGACATTTGCCATAACTGCATGCAACATAGATTATGAGGTGTGTTGCCCTTTTCATTTGGGCTGGGAAGTTCACCCTGGACTGTGTTTTCTAGCTCTCCTTTCACAAGACAAGAAGCAACAGAGACGTCAATGGAAGGGGTCAGTAAGAGCCGTCCACGTGGTCAAAGGACTCTCTGCACATGTGACAACTTGATTACTTCCTGGTTGCAGCCAGAGGTCACGGAGAGGTCAAATGGGGGAGAGGATCTTGTCAGAGCCTAACTACTCTTAGGAGAGAGGTCTTCGAGAATCCATACCAGACAGTGGTTTAAGGTGACTGAATGACCCTGTCGGGTCTGGTCTGAACCAGTCAGTGTGTTGTGGAGACAGGCGGTCGCTAGGGAGGAAAACACCACGTCTGCTTGAGGCTGGGAACTGGAAGGCTCCTCCCTCCAGTAGTGTGACGGATCAGTGAAGAATGGGGAGAGAACTGGTCATCTTGGCTAATGGGCTCGTCTCTAGTCTAGTCTACCCCTGCATGTAGGCTGCTGGATCTAGATGGATCACTCCAATGAAGGAGGACCGGAGGTGGAACGGCCCATTGTGATGTTAAAGGAGGGTAGACATTCTCTTTCACTGTGTAATGCCGTGCAAAGAGACAGGGGATGGAACTGACCACTAAATGATCATGTTGACAGCAGGTTGTTGTGCAGACCATTGGTAGTGTGATATGTGCTGCTGTGTTTATGTGTGTGGAATGGGCTGGTGGGAGGAGCTATAGGAGGACGGCTCATTGTAACGGCTGGAGTGGAATACATGGAGATGTGTTTGATACCTTTCCATTCATTCCATTCCAGCCAATACAATGAGCCGTCCTCCTATAGCTCCTCCCACCAGCCTCCTCTGAGACACACACAGAACATGCATGCACATGTACACACTCACCAGCACCCATCCCATCACCACACACACACACACACACACACACACACACACACACACACACACACACACACACACACACACACACACACACACACACACACACACACACACACACACAGTCTCATCTGTCACTTTAGAGTTTTCTTCAGCTCTGTCAGTCTGTCTTCTCTCATCTCTCTTCTTTCTTCTCTCTCCCGTCTTTCCAGGGGAGCAGATGGGTAACATTGGAAATGAAAGTAGATCTTAAGTAATTTTGCATAACCATCAATACTCCAGTAGCCTGTGGTCTCTCTCTCTCTCTGGAGCAGTCTCTCTGTTTGGGCTCTGGTTAGTGAGGAGGGTCTCTCTCTCTCTCTGGAGCAGTCTCTCTGTTTGGGCTCTGGTTAGTGAGGAGGGTCTCTCTTTCTGGAGCAGTCTCTCTGTTTGGGCTCTGGTTAGTGAGGAGGGTCTCTCTCTGGAGCAGTCTCTCTGTTTGGGCTCTGGTTAGTGAGGAGGGTCTCCCTCTCTCTCTGGAGCAGTCTCTCTGTTTGGGCTCTGGTTAGTGAGGAGGGTCTCTCTCTCTCTCTGGAGCAGTCTCTCTGTTTGGGCTCTGGTTAGTGAGGAGGGTCTCTCTTTCTGGAGCAGTCTCTCTGTTTGGGCTCTGGTTAGTGAGGAGGGTCTCTCTCTGGAGCAGTCTCTCTGTTTGGGCTCTGGTTAATGAGGAGGGTCTCTCTCTCTCTCTGGAGCAGTCTCTCTGTTTGGGCTCTGGTTAGTGAGGAGGGTCTCTCTCTCTGGAGCAGTCTCTCTGTTTGGGCTCTGGTTAGTGAGGAGGGTCTCTCTCTGGAGCAGTCTCTCTGTTTGGGCTCTGGTTAGTGAGGAGGGTCTCTCTCTGGAGCAGTCTCTCTGTTTGGGCTCTGGTTAGTGAGGAGGGTCTCTCTCTCTCTGGAGCAGTCTCTCTGTTTGGGCTCTGGTTAGTGAGGAGGGTCTCTCTCTGGAGCAGTCTCTCTGCCCTTCCACAACCAGGAGGATGTCCTTCCACAACCAGGAGGATGTCCTTCCACAACCAGGAGGATGCCCTTCCACAACCAGGAGGCACAACCAGGAGGATGTCCTTCCACAACCAGGAGGCACAACCAGGAGGATGCCCTTCCACAACCAGGAGGATGTCCTTCCACAACCAGGAGGATGTCCTTCCACAACCAGGAGGATGCCCTTCCACAACCAGGAGGATGCCCTTCCACAACCAGGAGGATGTCCTTCCACAACCAGGAGGATGCCCTTCCACAACCAGGAGGCTGCCCTTCCACAACCAGGAGGATGCCCTTCCACAACCAGGAGGATGTCCTTCCACAACCAGGAGGATGCCCTTCCACAACCAGGAGGATGCCCTTCCACAACCAGGAGGATGCCCTTCCACAACCAGGAGGATGTCCTTCCACAACCAGGAGGATGCCCTTCCACAACCAGGAGGATGTCCTTCCACAACCAGGAGGATGCCCTTCCACAACCAGGAGGATGTCCTTCCACAACCAGGAGGATGCCCTTCCACAACCAGGAGGATGTCCTTCCACAACCAGGAGGATGTCCTTCCACAACCAGGAGGATTTCCTTCCACAACCAGGAGGATGCCCTTCCACAACCAGGAGGATGCCCTTCCACAACCAGGAGGATGTCCTTCCACAACCAGGAGGATGCCCTTCCACAACCAGGAGGATGTCCTTCCACAACCAGGAGGATGCCCTTCCACAACCAGGAGGATGCCCTTCCACAACCAGGAGGATGTCCTTCCACAACCAGGAGGATGCCCTTCCACAACCAGGAGGATGTCCTTCCACAACCAGGAGGATGTCCTTCCACAACCAGGAGGATGTCCTTCCACAATGAGGAGGATGCCCTTCCACAACCAGGAGGATGCCCTTCCACAACCAGGAGGATGTCCTTCCACAACCAGGAGGCACAACCAGGAGGATGCCCTTCCACAACCAGGAGGATGCCCTTCTACAACCAGGAGGATGTCCTTCCACAACCAGGAGGATGCCCTTCCACAACCAGGAGGCTGCCCTTCCACAACCAGGAGGATGCCCTTCCACAACCAGGAGGATGTCCTTCCACAACCAGGAGGATGTCCTTCCACAACCAGGAGGATGTCCTTCCACAACCAGGAGGATGCCCTTCCACAACCAGGAGGATGCCCTTCCACAACCAGGAGGATGTCCTTCCACAACCAGGAGGATGTCCTTCCACAACCAGGAGGATGCCCTTCCACAACCAGGAGGATGCCCTTCCACAACCAGGAGGATGTCCTTCCACAATGAGGAGGATGCCCTTCCACAACCAGGAGGATGTCCTTCCACAACCAGGAGGATGTCCTTCCACAACCAGGAGGATGTCCTTCCACAACCAGGAGGATGCCCTTCCACAACCAGGAGGATGTCCTTCCACAACCAGGAGGATGTCCTTCCACAACCAGGAGGATGTCCTTCCACAACCAGGAGGATGTCCTTCCACAATGAGGAGGATGCCCTTCTACAACCAGGAGGATCTTGTTAAAGGGGAAGGAGAAAACAGAGCTCTGCTATGTGCTGTCTGTATCTTGTTAAAGGGGAAGGAGAAAACAGAGCTCTGCTATGTGCTGTCTGTATCTTGTTAAAGGGGAAGGAGAAAACAGAGCTCTGCTATGTGCTGTCTGTATCTTGTTAAAGGGGAAGGAGAAAACAGAGCTCTGCTATGTGCTGTCTGTATCTTGTTAAAGGGGAAGGAGAAAACAGAGCTCTGCTATCTGCTGTCTGTATCTTGTTAAAGGGGAAGGAGAAAACAGAGCTCTGCTATCTGCTGTCTGTATCTTGTTAAAGGGGAAGGAGAAAACAGAGCTCTGCTATGTGCTGTCTGTATCTTGTTAAAGGGGAAGGAGAAAACAGAGCTCTGCTATGTGCTGTCTGTATCTTGTTAAAGGGGTAGGAGAAAACAGAGCTCTGCTATCTGCTGTCTGTATCTTGTTAAAGGGGAAGGAGAAAACAGAGCTCTGCTATCTGCTGTCTGTATCTTGTTAAAGGGGAAGGAGAAAACAGAGCTCTGCTATCTGCTGTCTGTATCTTGTTAAAGGCATGTTGAACAACAGGTTGTCTTGGAGGATGTGTTTTAGTAATCTTCATAGTGCTGACCTGTTAGCGGAGTGTGTTGTGTTTGTGGTAAGGATGCGTGTTGTTAAACAGGGTGTCTTGGAGGATGTGTTTTAGTAAATCTTCATAGTGCTGACCTGTTAGCGGAGTGTGTTGTGTTTGTGGTAAGGATGCGTGTTGTTAAACAGGGTGTCTTGGAGGATGTGTTTTAGTAAATCTTCATAGTGCTGACCTGTTAGCGGAGTGTGTTGTGTTTGTGGTAAGGATGCGTGTGGTTAAACAGGGTGTCTTGGAGGATGTGTTTTAGTAAATCTTCATAGTGCTGACCTGTTAGCGGAGTGTGTTGTGTTTGTGGTAAGGATGCGTGTTGTTAAACAGGGTGTACTTGCTGCCTGTAAATCATTTAAAAGTCGTGTTGTTATGTCACCCGTTTGTGTTCTCCTGTGGTTCTATTGTTTGAGGAAAAAAATCTGAAAAACACACTCTGTCTATTGGGTCTGGATCATCCACCAGCTCTCTCTCTGTTCACACACACACACACACACACACACACACACACACACACACACACACACACACACACACACACACACACACACACACACACACACACACACACACACACACACACACACACACACACACACACACACACACACACACACACACCCTTACTCACCAAGATGCTAACTGTAAATCCTGCTCACTCTTCCTTGCCCTGCTGTGTACACACTGAGACCTGGAGGCTCACACCCACCTACACAGAGAGAGACAGAGGAGAAGGAGGATGGAGAGAGGGAGAGGGGGGTGAGAGTGAGGGGGGGGGGACCTAGCTCTTGTCACCCATACAGACAGAGAAGGGGGAGAGAGAGACAAAGGGGAGGGAGATGTAGAACAAGAGAGGGAACCTGAGGGAGAGGGATGGAGACAGGAGAAGAGGAGAAGGTGTGAGAGAGAGGGGGAGACGGGGGTGAGAGTGGGGGGGGGGACCTAGCTCTTGTTACCCATACAGACAGAGAAGGGGGAGAGAGACAAAGGGGAGGGAGATGTAGAACAAGAGAGGGAACCTGAGGGAGAGGGATAGAGACGGGAGAAGAGGAGAAGGTGTGAGAGAGAGGGGGGAGAGGTTGATAATGACTATGAATGATTATGTGGCTTGCTGATAGGAATCAGGGTCTACTTTGAAGAGGCCATTTAAATCCCTTTAATTATACATGAAACCCTCTCTCCCTGGCTGCCTTTTCTCTGGGCCAAAATGCAGAGCATCAAGCTGTGTTTCAGTCACTACCATAGGTATTGATGCAGTTGTCAAGAAAATAGGTGGGTCAACCATTCACTGTGAGTAAAGTAACACTCGCTATATACGATCAATGCATTTTTCCACAAAAGGTGTTTAAACACTGGAGCAAAATGAACAAGGTGCATCAGTCATGCGTCATAAGTGGAATGTGAGGGTTGACTTTGGCACAGATCCAGGTTGGCAGATGAGGGCTTACTTTTCTCACCCAGGTATAATCACATCAAGTACCTGACCGGAACATTAGGGGGCGCCACCACTGAAAGCTGAACGTATAGAAATAGAATCCCTAGAAGGGACACAGCCCTTCTATTCAATGGCCGAGCCCCTCATTAGGTGTACGGGCAGCTGATAGGTCAACTCTGTGGTCAGAGCAAATAAGCAGTGTTGTAAAGTGTCAACAGGACCGTGGGGCTCCTTCACAGCAGCCTGTGTTGACATAACTGTTCACACACAAGACCTTATAGAGAAAACAGGACCAACAATATGAACTAGAGCAGTTTGCTGGTTGGTGAAACTTGTTGTTGTGTTTATTGTGACAAAGATGTGTGTCAGACATATGGTGTTTGTCTTCGTCTGTGAGAGAGAGAAAGAGAGATAGAGGGGGAGGAGAGAGTGAGAAGAGGGAAGGAGAGTGAGAGAGAGAGTGTGAGAGAGAGAGAGAGAGAGAGTGAGAGAGAGAGAGAGAGAGAGAGAGAGAGAAAGGACAGGGAGAATAAGGTTGAGTGGAAGGGGAGTCATTTAAAGCCCACCCTTGTGGTGCTGCTGTCACGTTTTCTATCTTTTCATGTAAAAACACATCACAAGTCCCTCTCCCCCTCACTGCCTCACTTTAACCTAATAACTCTCCTTTATTCCTGTCATCTGTCGTTACCCTTTCCTCTCCTCCCTCCCTTCTTCCTCCAGTCATTTTTCGTCAGCCCTGTGCCAGATCTAGGCTGGGGTTGGCTCGTCTGCAGAGTTGTGATGGGTTGTTGAAAGCTGCTGCTCCTACCTGGACGTGAGGAGGACACCCGGATGGTGTTTCTTCTGTGCTGTACTCCCTCTCTCTTTCTCTCCCTCTATCACTATCTCTCTCTCCTTCTCCCTCTCTCCATATCCCTCTCTCTTTCTCTCCCTCTATCCTTATCTCGCTCTCCTTCTCCCTCTCTCCTTCTCTCTCTCACTCCATATCCCTCCTTCTCCCTCTCTCTTTCTCTCCCTCTATCCCTATCTATCTCTCCTCCCTCTCTCTTTCTCTCCCTCTATCCTTATCTCGCTCTCCTTCTCCCTCTCTCTTTCTCTCCCTCTATCCCTATCTAGCTCTCCTCCCTCTCTCCTTCTCTACCTCACTCTATATCCCTCTCTCTTTCTCTCCCTCTATCCCTATCTCTCTCTCCTTCTCCCTCTCTCCTTCTCCCTCTCTCTTCTCTCCCTCTATCCCTATCTCTCTCTCCTTCTCCCTCTCTCCTTCTCCCTCTCACTTTCTCTCCCTCTATCCCTATCTCTCTCTCCTTCTCCCTCTATCCCTATCTATCTCTCCTCCCTCGCTCCTTCTCCTTCTCTCCTTCTCCCTCTCTCTTTCTCTCCCTATCCCTATCTCTCTCTCCTTCTCCCTCTTTCCTTCTCCCTCTCTCTTTCTCTCCCTCTATCCCTATCTCTCTCTCCTTCTCCCTCTTTCCTTCTCCCTCTCTCTATTTCTCTCCCTCTATCCCTATCTCTCTTCTCCTGCGCAGGCACGCTTGCTCGCGCACAGACACACACACACACCAGGCAGGTCCCAGCCCGAAGGTGCTGACATGTTTTACGCCCTCAGTGCTAAACGTATGTAAAACAGAAAGAAAAGCCAACATGTGAACGTCCTGTCGCCCCTGCTGTTCCATCCATTTTAACGGTTACAGGGATTCAATATTTTGGTTTCAGACCTGCACAGTGCCAGTGGCCAGTGTGCCATTGCCTGTAAATATATGGTTTTAATCATTTTCAATGCGTAGACAGGCAGCTTGAAGTGTACTGAAGTGTTTCCTGTAGCGGGTAACACTCAGACCCAGGCATGTAAGGGCACCACTGATCAACAGGTCCCTTTCTACTGGCTAACATGATCATCTTCCTGTCTACTGGGTCACATGATCATCTTCCTGTCTACTGGGTCACATGATTATCTTCCTGTCTACTGGGTCACATGATTATCTTCCTGTCTACTGGCTCACATGATTATCTTCCTGTCTACTGGCTCACATGATTATCTTCCTGTTTACTGGGTCACATGATTATCTTCCTGTCTACTGGCTCACATGATTATCTTCCAGTAGGTCCAACTGATTATCTTCCTGTCTACTGGGTCACATGATTATCTTCCTGTCTACTGGGTCACATGATTATCTTCCTGTCTACTGGGTCACATGATCATCTTCCTGTCTACTGGGTCACATGATTATCTTCCTGTCTACTGGGTCACATGATTATCTTCCTGTCTACTGGGTCACATGATCATCTTCCTGTCTACTGGGTCACATAATTATCTTCCTGTCTACTGGCTCACATGATTATCTTCCTGTTTACTGGGTCACATGATTATCTTCCTGTCTACTGGCTCACATGATTATCTTCCCAGTAGGTCACATGATTATCTTCCTGTCTACTGGGTCACATGATTATCTTCCCAGTAGGTCACATGATTATCTTCCTGTCTACTGGCTCACATGATTATCTTCCTGTCTACTGAGTCACATGATTATCTTCCTGTTTACTGGGTCACATGATTATCTTCCTGTCTACTGGGTCACATGATTATCTTCCTGTTTACTGGCTCACATGATTATCTTCCTGTCTACTGGCTCACATGATTATCTTCCTGTCTAATGGGTCACATGATTATCTTCCTGTCTACTGTTCACATGATTATCTTCCTGTCTACTGGGTCACATGATTATGTTCCTGTCTACTGGCTCACACGATTATCTTCCTGTCTACTGGGTCACATGATTATCTTCCTGTCTACTGGCTCACATGATTATCTTCCTGTCTACTGAGTCACATGATTATCTTCCTGTTTACTGGGTCACATGATTATCTTCCTGTTTACTGGGTCACATGATTATCTTCCTGTTTACTGGGTCACATGATTATCTTCCTGTTTACTGGGTCACATGATTATCTTCCTGTCTACTGAGTCACATGATTATCTTCCTGTCTACTGGTCACATGATCATCTTCCTGTCTACTGGGTCACATATTTATCTTCCTGTCTACTGGCTCACATGATATCTTCCTGTTTACTGGGTCACATGATTATCTTCCCAGACTTGACTCTCCACACCCTTGCCCTCTCCCTGTGCATGTGTGTGTGTGTGTGTGTATGTGTGTGAGTGTGTGAGTGTGTGTGTGTGTGTATTCTGCCTTTGCAGAGGTATCATTTGTATTGACAAACAGACACGAGAAGCTGCAGGGCATCTGTGTATTTTGTATTGGACGCTGGCGGCCCCCTTCTCACTGTTCTCAAAGCCTCTGACCCCATTTCACTGTCCTCACTCCCCTCTCCTTCTCAAAGCCTCTGACCCCCATTTCACCGTCCTCACTCCCCTTCTCAAAGCTGCTGGCCTCGTCTCACTGTCCTCATCCCCTTCTCAAAGCCTCTAGCCCTCGTCTCACTGTCCTCACTCCCCTCTCTCAAAGCCTCTGACCCCCATTTCACTGTCCTCACTCCCCTTCTCAAAGCCACTGGCCCTCGTCTCACCGTCCTCACTCCCCTTCTCAAAGCACTAGCCCTCGTCTCACTGTCCTCACTCCCTTCTTCTCAAAGCCACTAGCCCTCGTCTCATCTCACCGTCCTCACTCCCCTTCTCAAAGCCTCTGACCCCCATTTCACCGTCCTCACTCCCCTTCTCAAGCCACTAGCCCTCGTCTCACACCGTCCTCACTCCCCTTCTCAAAGCCTCTGACCCCCATTTCACTCCTTCCCACTCAACTCCCTCTCACCGTCCCTCACTCCCCTCTCAAAGCCTCTGACCCTCGTCTCACCGTCCTCACTCCCCTTCTCAAAGCCTCTAGCCCGTCTCACTGTCCTCACTCCCCTTCTCAAAGCCTCTAGCCCTCGTCTCACTCACTGTCCCTCCCTCGTAGCACTCCCCTTCTCACTCCAAAGCCTCTGGCCCCATTTCACTCTCTGGACATACACACAGAGACCCAGACCCTGACAGGAGAAGTCTAGTCTTCCATTGACAATCAATGCATGATTTCATTAAAGGCCTAGTGCAGTCAAAAACGTGATTTCCCTGTGTTTTATATATATATTTCCACACTATGAGGTAGGAATAATACTGTGAGATTGGGAAAACTATGAGAATCACATTTTTGTGTAAAAGAGCCTGTTTTGGTGGGATGGACTTTTTTCATTGTCCAACGAAAGGCTTACTTAGTTTCTTCTCGTCAATGCAACAAAAAATAAGAAATAGTAAAAAAAGAACAAAACGAACATAAAGTAAATGGCAGTAAAACGGGGACGTCACCAGGCTGTAAATAAGTCAGACCAATAAGAAAGCGAGTTCATAACCTTTCTGCCAATAACAGCTAGTGTTTAGTTTTCCCCTCCCCACTCAGACCACTCCCAGACAGTCCTAGCAAAATTCTTGCTTCAGAAATGGCTCTTTGCCACAAAGCTACTTTTGTTTATTTTTGAAAATGTTCTTTGTTACCCAGAAATGATGTGATTTGAGATAAAAAACAGCTGCATTTCACCTTTAAGAAAAAGCCATTCTAGTTATACTCTTCACCAGTTCTGATTCGCCCATACAGATGAAGCCCACGGGAAAAGCAGCCAGCTGCAGTGTAGTGTACTTGACTGAGGAGATGGGACGGTAAGTGGCAGTGTAGCCAGCCAGCCAGCCGCCAGTAAGCCAGTCAGTCCACCCGCCAGTCAGTAAGCCAGTCACCCAGCCAGTAAGCCAGTCAGTCACCCAGCAGTCAGTAAGCCAGTCACCCAGCCAGTCATAAGCCAGTCACCCAGCCAGTGGTTCGTCATGTTGATATCCCTTCTCTTCCCAGTCCCCGGCTTGACCTTGGAGCGCTGGGTTTTTCCTGGCTTAACCAATTGTAGATGCGGAGGGAGGGTGTCCACCCAGGACTTTAAGACCGGCCTGCTGTATGTTTTCACTGGGTCTGCTGGTGTTCCAGTAAAAGATGACCTTCTCTCAGCTCTGTACAGATACAGGAAAGGCTCTTCATTTGACTCATTTCCTGCTGAAGTGTGTTTGGGGCCGCAGATGTTTAGCAGACTCAGTGTACCATCATTCCAGGGATGACTGGTGTCATGACCATCAGTGGTGTACTCATGTCCAGGGATGACTGGTGGTCCAGACTCAGTGTACCATCATTCCAGGGATGACCAGTTGTCAGACTCAGTGTACCATCATTCCATGGAACTGAACTGGTGTCAGACTCAGTGTACCATCATTCCAGGGATGACTGG
>NW_022264068.1:10000-36156 GCF_002021735.2 Oncorhynchus kisutch | reverse complement strand
CCTACAGATACGACTACATACCTACAGATACGACTACTACATCACACATCCCTACAGACAGACACATACCTACAGATACGACCACATACCTACAGATATGACTACATACCCCAGCATGACTACATACCTATACTACGATACGACTACTACCTACAGATACGACTACATACTCACTACTACCTACAGACAGACGCTACGATACCTACAGATACGACCACATACCTACAGATATGACTACATACCTCCAGCATGACTACATACCTACAGACACGACCTACATACCTACAGACATGACTACATACCTACAGATGACTACATACATCACTACATACCTACAGACATGACTACATACCTACATATACGAACTACATACCTACAGACAGACTACATACCTACAGATACGACCACATACCTACAGATATGACTACATACCTCCAGACATGATTACATACCTACAGACATGACTAAATACCTACAGATACGACTACATACCTACAGACATCACTACATACCTACAGACATGACTACATACCTACAGATACGACTACATACCTACAGACATGACTACATACCTACAGATACGACCACATACCTACAGATATGACTACATACCTCCAGACATGATTACATACCTACAGACATGATTACATACCTACAGACATGACTACATACCTACAGATACGACTACATACATGACTACATACCTACAGACATGACTACATACCTACAGATACGACTACATACCTACAGACATGACTACATACTTACAGACATGACTACATACCTACAGACATGACCACATACCTACAGACATGACTACATACCTACAGACATGACTACATACCTACAGATACGACTACATACATGACTACATACCTACAGACATGACTACATACCTACAGATACGACTACATACCTACAGACATGACTACATACTTACAGACATGACTACATACCTACAGACATGACCACATACCTACAGACATGACTACATACCTACAGACATGACTACATACCTACAGACATGACTACATACCTACAGACATGACTACATACCTACAGACATGACTACAATACCTACATACATGACTACATACCTACAGACATGACTACATACCTACAGATGGACTACATACCTACAGACATGACTACATACCTACAGACATGACTACATACCTTCAGAAATGACTACATACCTACAGACATGACTACATACCTACAGACATGACTACATACCTACAGACATGACTACAAACCTACAGACATGACTACATACCTACACATGATTACAAACCTACAGACATGACTACATACCTACGGACATCACTACATACCGACAGACATGACTACAAACCTACAGACATGACTACATACCTACAGACATGACTACTTACCTACAGACATGACTACTTACCTACAGACATGACTACAATACATACAGACATGACTATATACCTACAGACATGACTACATACCAGACATGACTACACAACCTACATACATGACTACATACCTACAGACATGACTACATACCTACAGACATGACTACATAGCTACAGACATCACTACATACATACAGACATCACTACATACCTACACATCAGTACATACCTACAGACATGACTACATACCTACAGACATGACTACATACCTACAGACATGACTACAATACATACAGACATGACTACAATACCTAAAGACATCACTACATACCTACAGACATCACTACATACCTAGACATGACTACAATACCTAAAGACATCACTACATACCTACAGACATCACTACATACCTACAGACATGACTACATACCTACAGGCATGACTACAATACATACAGACATGACTACAATACCTACAGACATGACTACATACCTACAGACATGACTACATAGCTACAGACATCACTACATACATACAGACATCACTACATACCTACAGACATCACTACATACCTACAGACAGACACATACCTACAGATACGACCACATACCTACAGATATGACTACATACCTCCAGATACGACCCACATACCTACAGATATGACTACATACCTACAGATACGACTACATACATCACTACATACCTACAGACAGACACATACCTACAGATACGACCACATACCTACAGATATGACTACATACCTACAGAGTACGACTACATACATCACTACATACCTACAGACAGACACATACCTACAGATACGACCACATACCTACAGATATGACTACATACCTCCAGGCATGACTACATTACCTACAGACATCACTACATACCTACAGACATGACTACATACCTACAGGACATGACTACATACATCACTACATACCTACAGACATGACTACATACCTACAGATACGACTACATACCTACAGACATGACTACATACCTACAGATACGACCACATACCTACAGATATGACTACATACCTCCAGACATGACTACATACCTACAGACATGACTACATACCTACAGATACGACTACATACACGACTACATACCTACAGACATGACTACATACCTACAGATACGACTACATACCTACAGACATGACTACATACTTACAGACATGACTACATACCTACAGACATGACCACATACCTACAGACATGACTACATACCTACAGACATGACTACATACCTACAGACATGACTACATACCTACAGACATGACTACATACCTACAGACATGACTACAATACCTACATACATGACTACATACCTACAGACATGACTACATACCTACAGATGGGACTACATACCTACAGACATGACTACATACCTACAGACATGACTACATACCTTCAGAAATGACTACATACCTACAGACATGACTACATACCTACAGACATGACTACATACCTACAGACATTACTACAAACCTACAGACATGACTACATACCTACAGACATGATTACAAACCTACAGACATGACTACATACCTACAGACATCACTACATACCGACAGACATGACTACAATACCTACAGACATGACTACAAAACCTACAGACATGACTACATACCTACAGACATGACTACAATACCTACAGACATCACTACAATACCTACAGACATGACTACAATACCTACAGACATGACTACAATACCTACAGACATCACTACATACCTACAGACATGACTACATACCTACAGACATGACTACAATACCTACAGACATCACTACATACCTACAGACATGACTACATACCTACAGACATGACTACAATACCTACAGACATCACTACATACCTACATACATGACTACATACCTACAGACATGACTACAATACCTACAGACATGACAACAATACCTACAGACATGACTACATACATCACCACATACCTACATACATGTCTACATGCCTACAGACATGACTACATACCTACATACATGTCTACATACCTACATACATATCTACATACCTACAGACATGACTACATACCTACATACATGTCTACATACCTACATACATGTCTACATGCCTACAGACATGACTACATACCTACATACATGTCTACATACCTACATACATATCTACATACCTACAGACATGACTACATACCTACATACATGTCTACATACCTACATACATGTCTACATGCCTACAGACATGGCTACATACCAGATGTACCTCACTAAGAGTTGATGTACTAAATGTACTAAATGTTTACCATCTGAAAGGACAGGTTCTGAATAATGCTGTTATGTGTCTCTGACCAACACTACATCATATTCTGTATGAGTGATATTATCCCTGTTTCTACAGACTGTCTAGCTTTAGACTCTCTGAAGAGGACTGGGGATCACTGGCCTCCGTTCTACAATCAGCAGACTCACCTCTGAGAGAACTGGACCTGGACCTGAGGAACAGTGGACTGTCTGACGGTGGTGGGAGGGAACTCTTCACTGCTCTGAACCATCCACACTGTAAACTACAGACACTGAGGTCAGTATCTACACTATAAACTACAGACACTGAGGTCAGTATCTACACTGTCGACTACAGACACGGAGGTCAATATCTACACTGTAAACTACAGACACCGAGGTCAGTATCTATACTGTAAACTACAGACACTGAGGTCAGTATCTATACTGTAAACTACAGACACCGAGGTCAGTATCTATACTGTAAACTACAGACACGGAGGTCAGTATCTACACTGTAAACTACAGACACTGAGGTCAATATCTACACTGTAAACTACAGACACTGAGGTCAGTATCTACACGGTAAACTACAGACACTGAGGTCAGTATCTACACTATAAACTACAGACACTGAGGTCAATATCTACACTGTAAACTACAGACACTGAGGTCAGTATCTACACTATAAACCACCGACACTGAGGTCAGTATCTACACTGTAAACTACAGACACTGAGGTCAATATCTACACTGTAAACTACAGACACTGAGGTCAGTATCTACGCGGTAAACTACAGACACCGAGGTCAATATCTACACTGTAAACTACAGACACCGAGGTCAATATCTACACTGTAAAATACAGACACAGAGGTCAATATCTACACTGTAAACCACAGACACTGAGGTCAGTATCTACACTATAAACTACAGACACTGAGGTCAGTATCTACACTGTAAACTACAGACACCGATGTCAGTATCTACACTGTAAACTACAGACACCGAGGTCAGTGTCTACACTGTAAACTACAGACACTGAGTTCAATATCTACACTGTAAACTACAGACACCGAGGTCAATATCTACACTGTAAAATAC
This sequence comes from Oncorhynchus kisutch, assembly GCF_002021735.2. Taxonomy (NCBI): domain Eukaryota; kingdom Metazoa; phylum Chordata; class Actinopteri; order Salmoniformes; family Salmonidae; genus Oncorhynchus; species Oncorhynchus kisutch. Next base: position 31,403 of record NW_022264068.1, on the reverse strand, counting down.
AGACACAGAGGTCAATATCTACACTGTAAACCACAGACACTGAGGTCAGTATCTACACTATAAACTACAGACACTGAGGTCAGTATCTACACTGTAAACTACAGACACTGATGTCAGTATCTACACTGTAAACTACAGACACCGAGGTCAGTGTCTACACTGTAAACTACAGACACTGAGTTCAATATCTACACTGTAAACTACAGACACCGAGGTCAGTGTCTACACTGTAAACTACAGACACCGAGGTCAGTGTCTACACTGTAATCTACAGACACTGAGGTCAATATCTACACTGTAAACTACAGACACTGAGGTCAATATCTACACTGTAAACTACAGACACTGAGGTCAGTATCTACACTGTAAACTACAGACACTGAGGTCAGTACTTTGGGAGGGTTTGTCACATGACCAGAACTCATTGATTGTTGGACAGTTTGTAAGGGGCAAATTGTGACGAGAGCATATTCAGATACATTTATTCTTGATAATAATTGCTTTTACTTGGAAGCCTGGTCCAAAGATTCATATCTACTACAGGTATAACTGCATATTAACACTAGGAGACTAAAACGTGTGTTGTTCACTGCCCATAGAGACTTTCTTTGCCAAGAATGCATTTCAATTGATTAGCCTGATTTAATGGGATTGTTTGTTTTGTCTTTAATGTTTTCTCTAATGTTATTTTCAAAGTTGTTTACTTGTTACTCATCATGTTGCAATATATTATCCCCTTTAGGCTGAATGGATGTTCCCTGACAGAGAAAGGGTGTGAAGCATTGGCTTCAGTTCTCAGCTCAAACTCCTCTCACCTGAGAGAGCTGGATCTGAGTCACAATGACCTGCAGGATTCAGGAGTGAAGGTGCTCTCTGATGGACTGGGGAATCCACACTGTCAACTACAGAAACTGAGGTTGGTATTTAGAAACATACCTGCTCAATAAATATGATTTGTCAAATCACAACATCATTACAGTAGCCAGTAAGTCAGCTCAACCAATAAGGTAAATACTGGGTTAACTGGGGAATCCACATTGTAAACTAGAGAACCAGAGGTTAGTATTTAGAAACAGTATTGGTTTTATTGGAAATATGTATATACTGTGTATCAGCTATCGCCACTAGAGGGCAGCAGTCCTGTTGTAAAATCATGATGAACTCTCTCTGCAGGATGTCATTCTGTAGAGTCACAGAGGAAGGCTGTGCTTCTCTGGCTTCAGCTCTGGGGTCAAACCCCTCCCATCTGAGAGAACTGGACCTGAGCTTCAATCACCCAGGAGACTCTGGAGTGAAGCTGCTCTCTGCTAGACTGGAGGATCCACACTGTAGACTGGAGAAACTCAAGTTAGTACAGTTACTGTGAAAATGATATTGTTGTATACATACACAGACTGTGTTTCACTCACTCTGTCCGTTCCTCTGTCTCTCCCACAGTGTGGACCATACAGAAGAGATCTGGGTCAAACCACAGCTGATGACGAAATGTAAGGGTGTTAGTTATAAGGATTCAGTTTATTGATCAATACATTTGACAAACAGGTGTATAATTAAACACACACACACATTCCGACAAATTCTAACCAATTCCCTCTCCTCTAACTTGTCCTCTTGTCTGCAGATGCCTGTGATCTCACACTGGACCCAAACACAACACACAGAAACCTCTCTCTGTCTGAGGGGAACAGAAGGGTGGAGAGGGTTAAAGAGGAGCAGCCGTATCCCGATCATCCAGAGAGATTTGATCACTATACCCAGGTGTTGTGTAGAGAGGGTCTGACTGGGCGCTGTTACTGGGAGGTAGAGTGCAGTGGGCTGGCTGACATTGGAGTGACATGTAAAGGCATCAGTAGAAAAGGAGATGGTTCTGCCAGTGAATTTGGATACAATAAGAAGTCCTGGCGTCTGATCTGCCGTGGGAATCATTACGGTGCCCTCCACAATAGTCAATATACTAATACAAGCATAATACATGCTCCACACCTCATCAACCCTCCTCAACCCCAGAGAGACCAGTCCTCCTCCCCTCCACACCTCATCAACCCTCCTCAACCCCAGAGAGACCAGTCCTCCTCCCCTCCACGCCTCATCAACCCTCCTCAACCCCAGAGAGACCAGTCCTCCTCCCCTCCACGCCTCATCAACCCTCCTCAACCCCAGAGAGACCAGTCCTCCTCCCCTCCACACCTCATCAACCCTCCTCAACCCCAGAGAGACCAGTCCTCCTCCCCTCCACACCTCATCAACCCTCCTCAACCCCAGAGAGACCAGTCCTCCTCCCCTCCACACCTCATCAACCCTCCTCAACCCCAGAGAGACCAGTCCTCCTCCCCTCCACACCTCATCAACCCTCCTCAACCCCAGAGAGACCAGTCCTCCTCCCCTCCACGCCTCATCAACCCTCCTCAACCCCAGAGAGACCAGTCCTCCTCCCCTCCACACCTCATCAACCCTCCTCAACCCCAGAGAGACCAGTCCTCCTCCCCTCCACGCCTCATCAACCCTCCTCAACCCCAGAGAGACCAGTCCTCCTCCCCTCCACGCCTCGGAGTAGGAGTGTTTTTGGACTGGCTGGTCGGCACACTTTCCTTCTATGAGATCTACTCTGACACAATGACCCATGTGTACACATTCCAGACCATATTCACTGAGCCCCTCTACCCAGGGTTTAGTGTTTCTAATGAGGGCTCTTCAGTGTCCCTGAGCCAGGTAGAGTCGTCTCCTATGTCCTGGAGGAACACCTGGGTCTCCATGGAAACACAGTCACACTCCTGTTCTAACTCAACCATGTGACATGATGGGGTGTTGTTGACAGTGATCATGACATCAGATATGGACATTGTAACAGATAAATGTTGTTGACAGAGATCATGACATCAGATATGGACATTGTAACAGATACATGTTGTTGACAGAGATCATGACATCAGATATGGACATTGTAACAGATACATTTTGTTGACTGTGATCATGACAGATATTCATATTCACACCACTGAGTCAATACTTTGTAGAAGCACCGTTGGCAGCAATTACAGTTGTGAGTCGTTTTGAGGCTCTAATACACCTGGATTGTACAATATTTGACCATTATTATTTATTCAATTCTTCAAGTTCTGTCAAATTGTTTGTTGATCATTGTTAGACAGCTATTATCAAGCCTTGCCATATATTTTCAAGCGGATTTAAGTCAAAAATTTAATTAGGCCACTCAGGAACATTCAATGTCATCTTGGTAAGCAACTTTTTATCATAAAAAATGTCTTAATCCTTCCTGATGACAAAGATACTCATAACATGATGCAGCCACCATCATGCTTGAAAATATGAAGAGTGCTACTCAGTGATGTGTTGTGGTGGATATGGCCTAAACATTATGCTTTGTGTTCAGGACAAAAAGTTAATTTCTTTGCCACATTTTATGCAGTATGTTTTTAGTGCCTTTGTTACAAACAGGATGCATGTTTTGGAATATTTTAATTCTGTGCAGGCTTCCTTCGTTTCACTCTGTCATTTAGGTTAGTATTGCGGAGTAACTCCAAAGTTGTTGATCCAATCTCGGTTTTCTCATATCACAACCATTCAACCCTGTAGCTGTGCTTCTACACCTGCATTGCTTGCTGTTTGGGGTTTTAGGCTGGGTTTCTGTACAGCACTTTGCGATATCAGCTGATGTACGAAGGGCTATATAAATACATTTGATTTGATTTGATTTGAAAATCACCATTGGCCTCATGGTGAATTCCCTGAGCAGTTTCCTTCCTCTCTGGCAACTGAGTTAGGAAGGACGCCTGTATCTTTGTAGTGACTGGGTGTATTGATACACCGTGCAAAGTGTAATTAGTAACTTCACTATAACTTGCTCATAGGGATATTCAGCGTCAGATTTTTTTTTTTACACACATCTACCAATCGGTGCCCTTCTTTGTGAGGCATTGAAAAACCTCCCTGGTCTTTGTGGTTGAATCTGTGCTTGAAATTGAGGGACCTAACAGATAATTGTATGTGTTGGGTACTGAGATGGCGTAGTCAATCAAACATCATGTCAACCACTATTATTGCCCACAGAATGAGTCCATGCAACTTATTATGTGACTTGTTAAGCACATTTTGACTCCTGAACTTATTTAGGCTTGACATAACACAGGGGTTGAATACTCATTGACTCAAGACATTTCAGCTTTCATTTTTTTTGTTAACAAAATAAAATCCCACAAACAAAATTCCACGTTGACATTATAGGGTATTGTGTGTAGATCACTGACACAAAAGATCAATTGAATCCATTTTAAATTCAGGCTGTTACATCACAAAATGTGGAATAAGTCAAGGGGCGTGAATACTGTCTGAAGGCAACATATACAGTATAGGCCAACATATTGTATGTGTACTGTAGGCTACAATACGCTTGGTTTTTGTAAGGAGTTCTTTACCTGCTCTTACATATGATTTGCATTGGATTGGTTGGGTTTAGGCTTTCTCCTGACTCCTAGATTCAATCTGTATAAATATTACCGGTTTAAATAATAATAATAACTTTGTGTCGTAGACAACAATTAGAGCCTATACTGTCTGATTACCACTATGCCAATGTGAAAGTGTAGATTTGTTGGTTTGATTAAAATAAGAGAGAGAGAGAGAGAGAGAGAGAGGAGAGAGAGAGAGAGAGAGAGAGAGAGAGAGAGAGAGAGAGAGCGAGCGAGACAGAGCTAGACGAGGCCGCGTTTAACGGAAATCGGTGCCATTGAGAAACAGTGCGTACGTTACTTTCCGCTATTACGCTAGGGTATTAACGATTCCATACATTCGATCGTCGGTCATATCAACTCTATTCGGTCGTGAGGTTTATGGAGCATTACGGACGATCAGGTCTAGATTCTTTAAATGCTCTGGATAATATCTATCCGTGTGTAATCTTGGAGTCCTCCGCATTCCAGGCTAGAGAGAGGAAGGATGCTGTAGCCTACTAAGCTATGCGCTACTGAAGTGTTTTACATTGGCCAATAGCCCAGCCTCAACAGTGCGACTGCATTTTGACTGGACTCGACGATAGATAATATAATATAATATGACTTCCATTTGCTATGTGTTATATCTGTACGTTTGTATTTGTCATCCAACTGGACTAGCCTGTAGAATAGGCTACAGTCATCGCCATAGGAACCCGAGCGAGATATCATTATAATAAAGCTACTTCAGTGCAACGTGACGTGCAACAGCGGGAAAGACGGCCGAGTCCTATTAGGTGAGATTGAGCGTATGTGTGACGCTAAAGTGGCTTGTGTTTCCTCATGTGGAGTGTTTTTCGTCGAGGAGGATACGCTCGCGTTGTCGGATAATTCCCACGTCAAGGATCGGTTGACTCCCTTCTTTATTCCATCTCGCTCTCACACACACGGTGCGCGTGGCCTCGCCCGGGTGCAACCGGGTCGCCTATTACACGGGCTTATTTTTACTGCATCGGCAAGAAGGAGAGGGAGAGAGAACCGAGGATAAAACAACGGGAGGGAAGGATTGGGGGACCGGAGGAGAGAAGAGGAGAGGCGGGATGAAGGAGGAGACGCAGTGAACGACAGAGGAGGAGGGAGACTCGAGCGTTCGAGGTAAGCGGGAATAATGGCGACGGTAGGGTACATGTATGAAGAACGGTTTGGTCTGTACAATCACACACAAACACACACCCACACATATACCACTTAGGCTACGGGTTGGCCTGTCAATATGGCGCATGCATGTACACTCCTGTGTGTGTGTGTGTGTGTGTGTGTGTGTGTGTGTGTGTGTGTGTGTGTGTGTGTGTCATACACATGTTGACTAGTGGCGTCTCCTGCTGTGTGTGAGTTGTTTTAATGCACCATGGAACACTCCAACAGGCAGTGTTGAATCTCTCCCTCTTTCTCTCCTCTGAGAAACAGACAGTAGGATGATGTATGTGATAGTAGGGGGTTTGCTTACTGACAGGCTGTCTCACTGAGTGGTGAATCACTCACATTCCTGTTCTAATCAAATTTCAAATCCATGTGTGTGTGTGTTCGTGCATGCGTGTGTGTTTCTACATATGTTGTGTGTCTGTGCGTGTGTGTGATGATTGTGTTCCACGTCTTTGAAGAGTGTCTTATTTTTGTCTGTCTCTGTTTGTCTCTCCTCTGTGTTGGTATTCTGTAGGGAGCGTGTGTGTGTGTGTGTGTGTGTGTGTGTGTGTGTGTGTGTGTGTGTGTGTGTGTGTGTGTGTGTGTGCGTGCGTGCGTGCGTGTGTGTGTGTGTGTGTGCGTGCGTCAGTATGTTTTGACTGGGGACTATGATGGTGGAAAGAGGGATCACAGGGGAGAAGTAAAGACCAGTGGACAAAGAGATTATAAACAGAATGTAAAGTGTGGGGGGGGGGGGGGGCTGGAAAGAGAGAGGGAGAGAAAGAGAGAGAGAGCTGTGGTGACCTACATGCCAGAACTGGACAAGAACCTGACACTCTTAGCACTCAGGGGGACAAAACACCTACCTGGAGGAGACAGCATTCCCTCCAAAATATTTCCCTTTAGACACAACTATGACAAAACGGGTATCAATTCCTGTAGCTCTGTCGCACGCTGGGTCTAGACATAGTCAATGGTTGGCTTCAAGGGGAGTTTTACGGTAGGTACACCTACAGCTCATCCCTTGGCTGTAGTACTGTAGATTACTGTATCACTGACCTCAACCTAGAGTCTCTCAGACCGTTCACTATCAGCCTACTGACACCCCTGTCAGATCACAGCAAAATCACAGTCTACTTCAACAGAGCAATACTCAATCATGAGGCATCAAAGCCAAAGGACTTCGATAATATTAAGAAATGCTATAGATGGAAGGAAAGTAGTGTGGAATCCTACCAGAAAACAATTAGGCAACAATACATTCAATCCCATTTAGACAACTTCCTGGACAAAACGTTTCACTGTAATAGTGAAGGTGTAAACTTGGCAGTAGAAAACCTGAACTGTATAGTTGACCTCTTGGCTTCCCTCAAATCTATACATTTATATCATATCATATATTCAAATCCATACATTTCAAGCCGACAACCGAAGAAAATGAACAACAATTGCAAATGGTTTGATGAAGAATGAAAAACCTAAGAAAGAAATTGAGAAACCTGTCCAACCAAAAACGCAGAGACCCAGAAAACCTGAGTCTACGCCTTCACTATGGTGAATCACTAAAACAATACAGAAATACACTACGGAAAAAGAAGGAACAGCACATCAGAAATCAGCTCAATGTAATTGAAGAATCCAAGTAATCAAACCACTTCTGGGAAAATTGGAAAACACTAAACAAACAACACAAAGAGTTATCTATCGGATAAACCACTTCTCCAATCTGTTTGGCTCTTTAACAAAGAATAAACAACATATACATGATCAAACACAGATCTTAGAATCAACTATTAAAGACCACCAGAACCCACTGGATTCTCCAATTACATGGAACAACATATACATGATCAAACACAGATCTTAGAATCAACTATTAAAGACCACCAGAACCCACTGGATTCTCCAATTACATGGAACAACATATACATGATCAAACACAGATCTTAGAATCAACTACTAAACACGACCAGAACCCACTGGATTCTCCAATTACATGGAACAACATATACATGATCAAACACAGATCTTAGAATCAACTATTAAAGACCACCAGAACCCACTGGATTCTCCAATTACATGGAACAACATATACATGATCAAACACAGATCTTAGAATCAACTATTAAAGACCACCAGAACCCACTGGATTCTCCAATTACATGGAACAACATATACATGATCAAACACAGATCTTAGAATCAACTATTAAACACCACCAGAACCCACTGGATTCTCCAATTACATGGATTGAACTACAAGACAACATACAAACCCTCCAACCCTAAAAGGCCTGTGGTGTTGATGGTTTCCTCAATGAAATGATACAATACACAGACCACAAATTACAATTGGCTATACTTAAACTCTTTAACATCATCCTCAGCTCTGGCATATTCCCCAATATTTGGAACCAAGGACTGATCACCCCAATCCACAAAGGTGGAGACAAATTTGACCTTAATAACTACCATTGTTATGATATTGTGTCTAGATGTAGGTGAAGGAGTGAAACGCAGGAGAGCAGAGATGTCCGAGTAGCGGTTTTTAACAGACAAGTCCACAAACATAAAGGTCAGGTACAAAACCAAAATAAACGCTCTCAACAAAAGAGAAACCAGTTACTCACGGAAGGAGGAAAAGGAACAGCAAAATTCGACGTACCAATTAGGATCTGGCTAAAAATACTTGATTCAGTTAAACCCATGGCCCTTCATGGTTGTGAGGTCTGGGGTCCGCTCACTAACCAAGAATTCACTAAATGGGACAAACACCAAATTGACACTCTGCATGCAGAATTCTGGAAAAAACAGAATTTGAACAATCTGCTAATTATCAACATTTTGTTGTGCCGGCTCAGCGCTCCTGGTCTCCAGGACGCCTTCTCGGACCAGGATATCCTGCGCCGGCTCTATGTGCTGTTTCCCCAGTGCGCCTTCATAGCCCAGTGCGTTCTGTGCCAGCTTCCCGCACTTGCCGGGCTAAAGTGAGCATTCAGCCAGGACGCGTTGTGCCAGATCTACGCTCCAGACCTCGGGTGCGCCTCCACGGCCCAGTATATTCTGCGCCGGGCATACGTACGGTGTCTCCAGTGCGCCTCCACAGTCCAATACGTCCTGTGCCTCCTCCCAGCACTCGCCCTGAGGTGTGTGTCATCAACCCGGTGCCACCTGTACCGGTCCCACGCATCAGGCCTCCAGTGCGCCTCCACAGTCCAGTACGTCCTGTTCCTCCTCCCAGCACTCGCCCTCAGGTGCGTGTCATCAACCTGGTGCCACCTGTACCGGTCCCACGAATCAGGCCTCCAGTGCGCCTCCACAGTCCAGAGCTTCCAGCGACAGTTCCCAGTCCAGAGCTTCTGGCGACAGTTCCCAGTCCAGAGCTTCCGGTGACAGGTCCCAGTCCAGAGCTTCCGGCGACAGTTCCCAGTCCAGAGCTTCGGCGACAGGGTCCCAGTCCAGAACTTCCGGTGACAGGTCCCAGTCCAGAGCTTCCGGCGGCGTTTCACAGTCCGGAACCTCCAACGTCAGTCCACAGTCCGGAACTTCCTATGACGGTCCACGGTCTGGAACCTCCTGAGATGGTATATCGCCCCGCACCAGAGCCACCCAATGTTGGTGGATCTGAGGGATGAGTGGGTTTCTTCGTCCCACACCAGAGCCACCACCAAATATGGTGGATCCGAGAGCCGAGTGGGTTCTTCGTCCCTCACCAGAGCCGCCACTGACACTAGACACCCCCCCAACCCTCCCTTTTTTTCCGGTTTTTCGGTCAGAGTCCGCACCTTTGGGCGGGGGTACTGTCACGTCCTGACCATAGAATGCCTTTATTTTCTATGGTAGAGTAGGTCAGGGCGTGACTAGGGGGGGTTAGTCTAGTTTATATTTTCTATGTGGGGTTCTAGGTTGTTTTTTCTATGTTGGGGTTTTGGTATGATTCCCATTTAGAGGCAGCTGGCTATCGTTGTCTCTAATTGGGGATCATACTTAAGTATAATTTTTTCCACCTGTGGGTGATGGGATATTGTTTATGTTTAGGTTGCTTGTTTGCACTGCGTTGTCGTCACGGTTCGTTTATTCTTTATTTGTTTGTATTTACTCATTAAAATATGTGGAACTCACCTTGGTCCGACCATCATTATTACGAACATCGTGACAACGCGGCTTTTAAAAGTTTTTTATTGGGTGGTGGAGCTGCATAAGTGTTGCTCTCCACTTTCTGGAGGATCAGGTTTTGATACTATAGGTGAGGAAGAGAAGAGAAGAGGGAGAGATACTATAGGTGGAGAGGTGAGGAAGAGAAGAGAAGAGGGAGAGATACTATAGGTGGAGAGGTGAGGAAGAGAAGAGAAAGGGAGAGATACTATAGGTGGAGAGGTGAGGAAGAGAAGAGAAGAGAAGAGGGAGAGATACTATAGGTGGAGAGGTGAGGAAGAGAAGAGAAGAGGGGGAGAGATACTATAGGTGGAGAGGTGAGGAAGAGAGAGAAGAGGGAGAGATACTATAGGTGGAGAGGTGAGGAAGAGAAGAGAAGAGGGAGAGATACTATAGGTGGAGAGGTGAGGAAGAGAAGAGAAGAGGGAGATATACTATAGGTGGAGAGGTGAGGAAGAGAAGAGAAGAGAAGAGGGAGAGATACTATAGGTGGAGAGGTGAGGAAGAGAAGAGAAGAGAAGAGGGAGAGATACTATAGGTGGAGAGGTGAGGATGAGAAGAGAAGAGGGAGAGATACTATAGGTGGAGAGGTTAGGAAGAGAAGAGAAGAGGAGAGATACTATAGGTGGAGAGGTGATGGAAGAGAAGAGAAGAGAAGAGGGAGAGATACTATAGTTGGAGAGGTGAGGAAGAGAAGAGAAGAGGGAGAGATACTATAGGTGGAGAGGTGAGGAAGAGAAGAGAAGAGGGGAGAGATACTATAGGTGGAGAGGTGAGGAAGAGAAGAGAAGAGGGAGAGATACTATAGGGTGGAGAGGTGAGGAAGAGAAGAGAAGAGGGAGAGATACTATAGGTGGAGAGGTGAGGAAGAGAAGAGAAGAGAAGAGGGAGAGATACTATAGGTGGAGAGGTGAGGAAGAGAAGAGAAGAGGGAGAGATACTATAGGTGAGGAAGAGGGAGAGAAGAGAAGAGGGAGAGATACTATAGGTGGAGAGGTGAGGAAGAGAAGAGAAGAGGGAGAGATACTATAGGTGGAGAGGTGAGGAAGAGAAGAGAAGAGGGAGAGATACTATAGGTGGAGAGGTGAGGAAGAGAAGAGAAGAGAAGAGGGAGAGATACTAGAGGTGGAGAGGTGAGGAAGAGAAGAGAAGAGGGAGAGATACTATAGGTGGAGAGGTGAGGAAGAGAAGAGAAGAGAAGAGGGAGAGATACTATAGGTGGAGAGGTGAGGAAGAGAAGAGAAGAGAAGAGGGAGAGATACTATAGGTGGAGAGGTGAGGAAGAGAAGAGAAGAGAAGAGGAGAGATACTATAGGTGGAGAGGTGAGGAAGAGAAGAGAAGAGGGAGAGATACTATAGGTGGAGAGGTGAGGAAGAGAAGAGAAGAGAAGAGGGAGAGATACTATAGGTGGAGAGGTGAGGAAGAGAAGAGAAGAGGGAGAGATACTATAGGTGGAGAGGTGAGGAAGAGAAGAGAAGAGGGAGAGATACTATAGGTGGAGAGGTGAGGAAGAGAAGAGAAGAGGGAGAGGGAGAGATACTATAGGTGGAGAGGTGAGGAAGAGAAGAGAAGAGAAGAGGGAGAGATACTATAGGTGGAGAGGTGAGGAAGAGAAGAGAAGAGGGAGAGATACTATAGGTGGAGAGGTGAGGAGAGAAGAGAAGAGGGAGAGATACTATAGGTGGAGAGGTGAGGAAGAGAAGAGAAGAGGGAGAGATACTATAGGTGGAGAGGTGAGGAAGAGAAGAGAAGAGGGAGAGGGAGAGATACTATAGGTGGAGAGGTGAGGAAGAGAAGAGAAGAGGGAGAGATACTATAGGTGGAGAGGTGAGGAAGAGAAGAGAAGAGGGAGAGATACTATAGGTGGAGAGGTGAGGAAGAGAGAAGAGAAGAGGGAGAGATACTATAGGTGGAGAGGTGAGGAAGAGAAGAGAAGAGAAGAGGGAGAGATACTATAGGTGGAGAGGTGAGGAAGAGAAGAGAAGAGGGAGAGATACTATAGGTGGAGAGGTGAGGAAGAGAGAGAGAGAAGAGGGAGAGATACTATAGGTGGAGAGGTGAGGAAAGAGAAGAGAAGAGAGAGGGAGAGATACTATAGGTGGAGAGGTGAGGAAGAGAAGAGAAGAGAAGAGGGAGAGATACTATAGGTGGAGAGGTGAGGAGAGAAGAGAAGAGAAGAGGGAGAGATACTATAGGTGGAGAGGTGAGGAAGAGAAGAGAAGAGAAGAGGGAGAGATACTATAGGTGGAGAGGTGAGGAAGAGAGAGAAGAGGGAGAGATACTATAGGTGGAGAGGTGAGGAAGAGAAGAGAAGAGGGAGAGATACTATAGGTGGAGAGGTGAGGAAGAGAAGAGAAGAGGGAGAGGGAGAGATACTATAGGTGGAGAGGTGAGGAAGAGAAAGAGAAGAGAGAGGGAGAGATACTATAGGTGGAGAGGTGAGGAAAGAAGAGAAAGAAGAGGGAGAGATACTATAGGTGGAGAGGTGAGGAAGAGAAGAGAAGAGGAGAGATACTATAGGTGGAGAGGTGAGGAAGAGAAGAGAAGAGGGAGAGATACTATAGGTGGAGAGGTGAGGAAGAGAAGAGAAGAGAAGAGAAGAGAAGAGAAGAGAAGAGAAGAGAAGAGAAGAGAAGAGAAGAGAAGAGGGAGAGATACTATAGGTGGAGAGGTGAGGAAGAGAAGAGAAGAGGGGAGAGATACTATGGTGGAGAGGTGAGGAAGAGAAGAGAAGAGGGAGAGATACTATAGGTGGAGGGTGAGGATGAGAAGAGAAGAGGGAGAGATACTATAGGTGGAGAGGTGAGGAAGAGAAGAGAAGAGGAGAGATACTATAGGTGGAGAGGTGAGGAAGAGAAGAGAAGAGGGAGAGATACTATAGGTGGAGAGGTGAGGAAGAGAAGAGAAGAGAAGAGGGAGAGATACTATAGGTGGAGAGGTGAGGAAGAGAAGAGAAGAGAGAAGGGAGAGATACTATAGGTGGAGAGGTGAGGAAGAGAAGAGAGAGGGAGAGATACTATAGGTGGAGAGGTGAGGAAGAGAAGAGAAGAGAAGAGGGAGAGATACTATAGGTGGAGAGGTGAGGAAGAGAAGAGAAGAGGGAGAGATACTATAGGTGGAGAGGTGAGGAAGAGAAGAGAAGAGAAGAGGGAGAGATACTATAGGTGGAGAGGTGAGGAAGAGAAGAGAAGAGGGAGAGGGAGAGATACTATAGGTGGAGAGGTGAGGAAGAGAAGAGAAGAGAAGAGAAGAGAAGAGAAGAGAAGAGAAGAGAAGAGAGAGAAAGAGAAGAAGAAAAGGGAGAGATACTATAGGTGGAGAGGTGAGGAAGAGAAGAGAAGAGGGAGAGATCTATAGGTGGAGAGGTGAGGAAGAGAAGAGAAGAGAAGAGGGAGAGATACTATAGGTGGACGAGGTGAGGAAGAGAAGAGAAGAGGGAGAGGGAGAGATACTATAGGTGGAGAGGTGAGGAAGAGGAAGAGAAGGAAGAAGAGAAGAGAAGAGAAGAGAAGAGGGAGAGATACTATCGGAGAGGTGAGGAAAGAGAGAGAAGAGGGAGAGATACTATAGGTGGAGAGGTGAGGAAGAGAAGAGAAGAGAAGAGGAGAGATACTATATGTGGAGAGGTGAGGAGAGAAGAGAAGAGGGAGAGATACTATAGGTGGAGAGGTGAGGAAGAGAAGAGAAAGAATAGAGATACATAGGTGGAGAGGTGAGGAAGAGAGAGAAGAGGGAGAGATACTATAGGTGGAGAGGTGAGGAAGAGAAGAGAAAGAGAAGAGGGAGAGATACTATAGGTGGAGAGGTGAGGAAGAGAAGAGAAGAGGGAGAGATACTATAGGTGGAGAGGTGAGGAAGAGAAGAGAAGAGNAAGAGGGAGAGATACTATAGGTGAGAGTTGAGAAGAGAAGAAAAGGGAGAAGATACTATATGTGGAGAGGTGAGGAAGAGAGAGAAGAGAAGAGAAGAGGGAGAGATACTATAGGTGGAGAGGTGAGGAAGAGAAGAGAAGAGAAGAGGGAGAGATACTAGAGGTGGAGAGGTGAGGAAGAGAAGAGAAGATGGAGAGATACTATAGGTGGAGAGGTGAGGAAGATAAGAGAAGAGAAGAGAGAATCTATAGGTGGGAGGTGAGGAAGGAAGAGAAGAGGAGAGATACTATAGGTGGAGAGGTGAGGAAGAGAAGAGAAGAGAAAGATGAGAGATAGTATAGGTGGAGAGGTGAGGAAGAGAAGAGAAGAGGGAGAGATACTATAGGTGGAGAGGTAGGAAGAGAAGAGAAGAGAAGAGGGGAGATATATATAGGTGGAGAGGTGAGGAAGAGAAGAGAAGAGAAGAGAAGATAAGAGAAGAGAAGAGAAGAGAAGAGAAGAGAAGAGAAGAGAAGAGAAGAGAAGAGATAAAGAGAAGAAGTAGAGAAGAGAAGAGAAGAGGTATAGAGACAATTTGGAGAGATAGGAAGGAGAGGAAGGAGAGATACTATTTTTTGGAGAGGTGAGGAAGAGAAGAGGGAGAGATACTATAGGTGGAGAGGTGAGGAGAAAGAGAAGAGAAGAGAAGAGAAGAGAAGAGAAGAGAAGAGAAGAGAAGAGAAGAGAAGAAGAGAAGAGAAGAGGGAGAGATACTATAGGTGGAGAGGTGAGGAAGAGAAGAGAAGAGAGAGAGATACTATAGGTGGAGAGGTTGGGGAGGATGAGAAGAGAAGAGGGAGAGATACTATAGGTGGAGAGGTGAGGATGAGAAGAGAAGAGGGAGAGATACTATAGGTGGAAGAGGTGAGGATGAGAAGAGGGAGAGATACTATAGGTGGAGAGGTGAGGAAGAGAAGAGAAGATGGAGAGATACGATAGGTGGAGAGGTGAGGATGAGAAGAAAGAAGGTAGAGGGATAGTAAGAAATAGATGGAGAGAGGAAGGCAGAAGTGTGTGTGTGTGTGTGTGTGTGTGTTGTGTGTGTGTGTGTGTGCCTGTCACAGGAAAAACAAAGCAAATCTAACCAGTACACCATTCATTTACATCAACCACCAGATACAAACATCTAATTTTCATACACACACACACACACACACACACACACACACACACACACACACACACACACACCACACACACACACACACACACACACACACACACACACACACACACACACAACACACACACACACACACACACTGCTTATTTGGTTGGGTCTTATACAGTCTGCAATGGAAATCAGGCAGGAAAATAAGACCTGTAGGGTCCCCTTATACCACTATTTACATATGTACCTACAATACACACACACACATAGACACGCACTGACTCACTAACATACACACACACATGCACAAGCGCTCACTCACACGCACGCACATACACGCATGCTCACTCACTAACACACACACACAGACACAGACACACACACACACACACAGCCTTTATTGTGTCCTAATGTCCTTCATCCTGAGGCTAGTCTCCTTCTCTCTCTCTCCCTCCCACTCTCCTCCCTTCCTCTCTCCTTCTTCTCCCTTCCCCTATCCTTCTCCCTCCCACTCTCCTCTCTTCCCCTCTCCTTCTCCCTTCCCTTCCCCTCTCCTTCTCCCTCCCACTCTCCTCTCTTCCTCACTCCTTCTCCCTTCCCCTCTCCTTCTCCCTCCCACTCCCCTCTCTTCCTCTCTCCTTCTCCCTTCCCCTCTCCTTCTCCCTCCCACTCTCCTCTCTTCCCCTCTCCTTCTCCCTCCCACTCTCCTCCCTCCCACTCTCCTCTCTTCCCCTTTCCTTCTCCCTCCCACTCTCCTCTCTCCTTCTACCTTCCCCTCTCCTTCTCCCTTTCTCTCTCCTCTCCCTCCCACTCTCCTCTCTTCCCCTCTCCTTCTCCCTTCCCCTCTCCTTCTCCCTCCCACTCTCCTCTCTCCTTCTCCCTTCCACTCTCCTTCTCCCTTCCTCTCTCCTCCTCCCTTCCACTCTCCTTCTCCTTCTCCTCTGCTTCTCCCTTCCCCTCTCCTTCTCCCTTCCTCTCTCCTTCTCCCTTCCCCTCTCCTTCTCCCTTCCTCTCTCCTTCTCCCTTCCCCTCTCCTTCTCCCTTCCCCTCTCCTTCTCCCTTCCCCTCTCCTTCTCCCTTCCCCTCTCCTTCTCCCTTCCGCTCTCCTTCTCCCTTCCCCTCTCCTTCTCCCTTCCCCTCTCCTTCTCCCTTCCGCTCTCCTTCTCTATCATATTCAGTCTTACTTTCTCTTCTGTGTCCTGTGCTCTCTGTCTCCATTTAGGCCAGACTTTGACCAGGGGCTTGATTTTGTCCTCAGCCTGGTCTGGGTGTGTGATGCTGGGAGAGTGGGAAACAGTAGGGAGAGGGCTGGGTGTGAGAGAGTGTGGGAGAGTACGGAGAGGGCTGGAGGTGGGAGAGTGTGTGTTTGGACATTTGATGCCTGACCTAAATCTGTCTGCCATCATTACTTAACTAGGAGAAGGAGAGAACCTCAGGAAACACACACAACAATATGAGAGAGCACTCTGCAATGAAAGACGCCCAAAAAAACATTACACTCTGTGTGTGTGTGTGTGTGTGTGTGTGTGTGTGTGTGTGTGTGTGTGTGTGTGTGTGTGTGTGTGTGTGTGTGTGTGTGTGTGTGTGTCTGTGTTAAAAAAAAATAAATAAAAATATCGAGACATGTATATCAATTCTGCACCATAGTTTATAACATCCATCTGCTGTATAGTTTATAACATCCATCTGCTGTATAGTTTATAACATCCATCTGCTGTATAGTTTATACATCCATCTGCTGTATAGTTTATAACATCCATCTGCTGTATAGTTTATAACATTCATCTGCACCATAGTTTATAACATCCATCTGCTGTATAGTTTATAACATCCATCTGCTGTATAGTTTATAACATTCATCTGCTGTATAGTTTATAACATCCATCTGCTGTATAGTTTATAATCCATCTGCTGTATAGTTTATAACATTCATCTGCTGTATAGTTTATAACATCCATCTGCTGTATAGTTTATACATCCATCTGCACCATAGTTTATAACATCCATCTGCTGTATAGTTTATAACATCCATCTGCACCATAGTTTATAACATTCATCTGCTGTATAGTTTATACATCCATCTGCACCATAGTTTATACATCCATCTGCACCATAGTTTATAACATCCATCTGCTGTATAGTTTATTACATCCATCTGCACCATAGTTTATAACATCCATCTGCTGTATAGTTTATAACATCCATCTGCTGTATAGTTTATAACACCCATCTGCTGTATAGTTTATACATCCATCTGCAACCATAGTTTATAACATCCATCTGCTGTATAGTTTATAACACCCATCTGCTGTATAGTTTATACATCCATCTGCACCATAGTTTATATATCCACCTGCACCATAGTTTATATATCCATCTGCACCATAGTTTATAACATCCATCTGCACCATAGTTTATACATCCACCTGCACCATAGTTTATAACATCCATCTGCTGTATAGTTTATAACATCCATCTGCACCATAGTTTATAACATCCATCTGCTGTATAGTTTATAACATCCATCTGCACCATAGTTTATAACATTCATCTGCTGTATAGTTTATACATCCATCTGCACCATAGTTTATACATCCATCTGCACCATAGTTTATAACATCCATCGGCACCATAGTTTATAACATCCATCTGCACCATAGTTTATAACATTCATCTGCTGTATAGTTTATACATCCATCTGCACCATAGTTTATACATCCATCTGCACCATAGTTTATAACATCCATCGGCACCATAGTTTATAACATCCATCTGCACCATAGTTTATAACATTCATCTGCTGTATAGTTTATACATCCATCTGCACCATAGTTTATACATCCATCTGCACCATAGTTTATAACATCCATCGGCACCATAGTTTATAACATCCATCTGCACCATAGTGTATACATCCACCCGCACCATAGTTTATAACATCCATCTGCACCATAGTTTATAACATCCATCTGCACCATAGTTTATAACATCCATCTGCTGTATAGTTTATACATCCATCTGCACCATAGTTTATAACATCCATCTGCACCATAGTTCAACAGTATTACCCTTTATATTGTATTTAAACTACTGCTACTAGTTTGATGGTTGAAGTCCTCAACTGCTCCATTAACAACCCCCCCCCCCCCCCCCCCCATATTAAGCCAACTATTTAATACAATTTTAAATGTCACATTTCTCTAGTACAGGCAACTTATCGTAATGAACCATATCGTCAAATGTCTTTGATAAGTCATTGGTAAGGTTGGTGTCGATGATTTGCGAGTTTGTCACCCTAGCTCTAGTGTGTGTGTGTGTGTGTGTGTGTGTGTGTGTGTGTGTGTGTGTGTGTGTGTCTGTGTGTGTGTGTGTGTCTGTGTGTGTGTGTGTGTGTCTGTGCGTGCGTGCGTGTGTGTGTGCGTGTGCATGCGCGCGCGTGTGTGTGTGCGTGCATGTGCGTGTGTGTGTGTGCGTGCGTGTGTGTGTGTGTGTGCGCGTGTGTGTGTGCGTGTGCGCGTGTGTGTGTTCTCCTCCAGCAGTGATGACCTCCCTCTGCTCTGGCTTCATCCCCTCTGTACTGGAGTAACCTACCCAGACAAGACGCTCATCACGTTATACCATAACCTTAGCAGCACCTTTAACCATCTCACTATCCAGCCAGGTGTCTCTCAGTACCCACTGGGAAATGAGGTGTCCATCCTGCTTTTCAAAACCTGCCACTAGGGGGCAACAGTGAGCCCTATCACCATCAGGTATGCCTGGGTTTCACTACGGGCGTTGTAGACGGGGCTGGCTGATGGGCGGAAGCCGCGAAGCTCCTGCTCTGACTGTCCCGTGTTCAGGCCCAGTGTCAGGGCACTCGTGTTTTTTGTTTGTGTGTTTCTTACCAGCCCAAACCTTAACCCTGTACTCTATATCATCGACTGCATCTTTATGTAATACAACACTTAAAGTGGAACTGCAACATTAAATCGTATTAAAATCTGTTCATAAACATCCCAGAAAGAATGACACTTTTTATTCTTTCATTTTCTGACAAGTGAAGCACTTAGATATGATCATTTTCACGCTTTCATACATTCTTAGACTGTTTGGGGATTGCGTGCTGTATACTAAGACATAATATTACAGCTGTATACTAAGACATAATACTACAGCTGTATACTAAGACAGGTAATATTACAGCTGTATACTAAGACATAATATTACAGCTGTATACTAAGACATAATATTACAGCTGTATACTAAGACATAATATTACAGCTGTATACTAAGACATAATATTACAGCTGTATACTAAGACAGGTAATATTACAGCTGTATACTAAGACATAATATTACAGCTGTATACTAAGACATAATATTACAGCTGTATACTAAGACATAATATTACAGCTGTATACTAAGACAGGTAATATTACAGCTGTATACTAAGACATAATATTACAGCTGTATACTAAGACATAATATTACAGCTGTATACTAAGACAGGTAATATTACAGCTGTATACTAAGACAGGTAATATTACAGCTGTATACTAAGACAGGTAATATTACAGCTGTATACTAAGACAGGTAATATTACAGCTGTATACTAAGACAGGTAATATTACAGCTGTATACTAAGACATAATATTACAGCTGTATACTAAGACAGGTAATATTACAGCTGTATACTAAGACATAATATTACAGCTGTATACTAAGACATAATATTACAGCTGTATACTAAGACAGGTAATATTACAGCTGTATACTAAGACAGGTAATATTACAGCTGTATACGAAGACAGGTAATATTACAGCTGTATACTAAGACAGGTAATATTACAGCTGTATACTAAGACATAATATTACAGCTGTATACTAAGACAGGTAATATTACAGCTGTATACTAAGACAGGTAATATTACAGCTGTATACTAAGACAGGTAATATTACAGCTGTATACTAAGACATAATATTACAGCTGTATACTAAGACAGGTAATATTACAGCTGTATACTAAGACAGGTAATATTACAGCTGTATACGAAGACAGGTAATATTACAGCTGTATACTAAGACAGGTAATATTACAGCTGTATACTAAGACAGGTAATATTACAGCTGTATACGAAGACAGGTAATATTACAGCTGTATACTAAGACAGGTAATATTACAGCTGTATACTAAGACAGGTAATATTACAGCTGTATACTAAGACATAATATTACAGCTGTATACTAAGACAGGTAATATTACAGCTGTATACTAAGACATAATATTACAGCTGTATACTAAGACAGGTAATATTACAGCTGTATATAAGACGGTAAGACAGGTACTAAGAATATTACAGCTGTATACTAAGACAGGTAATATTACAGCTGTATACTAAGACATAATATTACAGCTGTATACTAAGACAGGTAATATTACAGCTGTATACTAAGACAGGTAATATTACAGCTGTATACTAAGACATAATATTACAGCTGTATACTAAGACAGGTAATATTACAGCTGTATACTAAGACAGGTAATATTACAGCTGTATACTAAGACATAATATTACAGCTGTATACTAAGACAGGTAATATTACAGCTGTATACTAAGACATAATATTACAGCTGTATACTAAGACAGGTAATATTACAGCTGTATACTAAGACAGGTAATATTACAGCTGTATACTAAGACATAATATTACAGCTGTATACTAAGACAGGTAATATTACAGCTGTATACTAAGACAGGTAATATTACAAGCTGTATACTAAGACAGGTAATATTACAGCTGTATACTAAGACAGGTAATATTACAGCTGTATACTAAGACAGGTAATATTACAGCTGTATACTAAGACAGGTAATATTACAGCTGTATACTAAGACAGGTAATATTACAGCTGTATACTAAGACAGGTAATATTACAGCTGTATACGAAGACAGGTAATATTACAGCTGTATACTAAGACATATGTGAAAGTTCTATATCAATATATAGTGGTAAAGAGGCAGTGCGTTTTGGACAATTAATAGACACTGCAGGAAATAAAACCAAATTTAAAAGAATCTCTCGCATCCAGGACCAGAGACTACGTAGACCAGTGCGCCATAGCCAATCAGAGCTACAGGAGGCCTTTATGCAAACAAGCCATTTGCCACAAGGGCCTGCCTTCATTACCTTTGATCTGGACTGTGTGTTTACAGGCAGTTGGACCTGCCTTCATTACCTTTGATCTGGACTGTGTGTTTACAGGCAGTTGGACCTGCCTTCATTACCTTTGAACTGGACTGTGTATTTACAGACAGTTGGACCTGCCTTCATTACCTTTGAATGGTACTGTGTGTTTTCAGGCAGTAGGCCCTGCCTTCATTACCTTTGATCTGGACTGTGTGTTTACAGACAGTAGCAACAGCGCAATTTTAGATCATTAGAACTCATTTGGCAAAAGCAACAAAATACCTCTGAATGGATTTCTGCAAATGTATAAATACCACCGAAGGTGTCTTACATTTGGGAGCTTTACAGTCCCATTGCTCAAACAGCCATAAAACAAGGTAGGCTAACAACAAGATCAACATTTAATGCAGAGCAAGATGAGCTC
>NW_022264068.1:0-2500 GCF_002021735.2 Oncorhynchus kisutch | reverse complement strand
CAGACAACTACATCCAACCTCATTACTACCAAAGTACATTACGACTAGTCTCACTGATTTACTAGAATGACACATTTTAACTAGTATTTCACTGCTAGAAAATACATTATAACGAGTCTTTCACTGCTTTACTAGAATGATACATTATAACTAGTCTTTCACTGCTTCACTAGAATGATACATTATAACTAGTCTCCCTGCTTTACTAGATTGATACATTACAACTAGTCTTTCACTGCTAGAATGATACATTATAACTAGTCTCACTGCTTTACTAGAATGATACATTATAACTAGTCTCACTGCTTTACTAGAATGATACATTATAACTAGTCTCACTGCTAGAATGATACATTATAACTAGTCTCACTGATTTGCTAGAATGATACATTATAACTAGCCTCACTGCTTTACTAGAATGATACATTATAACTAGTCTCACTGCTTTGCTAGAATGATACATTATAACTAGTCTCACTGCTAGAATGATACATTATAACTAGTCTCACTGCTTTACTAGAATGATACATTATAACTAGTCTCACTGCTAGAATGATACATTATAACTAGTCTTCACTACTAGAATGATACTTATAACTAGTCTCACTGCTTACTAGAATGATACATTATAACTAGTCTTTCACTGCTAGAATGATACATTATAACTAGTCGCCACTGCTAGAATGATACATTATAACTAGTCTCACTGCTAGATGATACATTATAACTAGTCTCACTACTAGAATGATACATTATAACTAGTCTCACTACTAGAATGATACATTATAACTAGTCTCACTGCTAGAATGATACATTATAACTATTCTCACTTACTAGAATGATACATTATAACTAGTCTCACTGCTAGAATGATACATTATAACTAGTCTCACTACTAGAATGATACATTATAACTAGTCTCACTACTAGAATGATACATTATAACTAGTCTCACTGCTAGAATGATACATTATAACTAGTCTCACTGCTTTACTAGAATTATACATTATAACTACTCTCACTACTAGAATGATACATTATAACTAGTCTCACTGCTTTGCTAGAATGATACATTATAACTAGTCTCACTGCTAGAATGATACATTATAACTAGTCTCACTGCTAGAATGATACATTATAACTAGTCTCACTGCTTTACTAGAATGATACATTATAACTCTCACTCTTTACTAGAATGATACATTATAACTAGTCTCACTACTAGAATGATACATTATAATAGTCTCACTGCTAGAATGATACATTATAACTAGTCTCACTGCTAGAATGATACATTATAACTAGTCGCACTGCTAGAATGATACATTATAACTAGTCTCACTGCTTTGCTAGAATGATACATTATAACTAGTCTCATTTACTAGAATGATACATTATAACTAGTCTCACTACTAGAATGATACATTATAACTAGTCTCACTGCTAGAATGATACATTATAACTAGTCTCACTACTAGAATGATACATTATAACTAGTCTCACTGCTAGAATGATACATTATAACTAGTCTCACTACTAGAATGATACATTATAACTAGTCTCACTACTAGAATGATACATTATAACTAGTCTCACTGCTAGAATGATACATTATAACTAGTCTCACTGCTAGAATGATACATTATAACTACTCTCACTACTAGAATGATACATTATAACTAGTCTCACTGCTAGAATGATACATTATAACTAGTCTCACTACTAGAACGATACATTATAACTAGTCTCACTGCCGAATGATACTTATAACTAGTCTCACTGCTAGAATGATACATTATAACTAGTCTCACTACTAGAATGATACATTATAACTAGTCTCACTACTAGAATGATACATTATAACTAGACTCACTGCTCGAATGATACATTATAACTAGTCTCACTGCTCGAATGATACATTATAACTAGTCTCACTGCTAGAATGATACATTATAACTAGTCTCACGGCTTTACTAGAATGATACATTATAACTAGTCTCACTGCTTTGCTAGAATGATACATTATAACTAGTCTCACTACTAGAAATGATACATTATAACTAGTCCTCACTACTAGAATGATACATTATTAACTAGTCTCACTGCTAGAATGATACATTATAACAAGTCTCACTACTAGAATGATACATTATAATAGTCTCACTGCTAGAATGATAACATTATACTAGTCTCACTACTAGAATGATACATTATAACTAGTCTCACTACTAGAATGATACATTATAACTAGTCTCACTGCTAGAATGATACATTATAACTAGTCTCACTGCTAGAATGAAACATTATAACTACTCTCACTACTAGAATGATACATTAAACTAGTCTCACTGCTAGAATGATACATTTATACCTAGTCTCACTACTAGAACGAGACATTATAAACTAGTCTCACTGCTCGATGATACATTATAACTAGTCTCACTGCTAGAATGATACATTATAACTAGTCTCAACTACTAGAATGATACATTATAACTAG
>NW_022264067.1:0-36148 GCF_002021735.2 Oncorhynchus kisutch | reverse complement strand
GGGAGAACCCAAGAGCATAGACTTCTCCTTATTCCCGTGTGCCAGGCTAATCTACTCTGTGGTGGAAGAGATGATACCTGGTATTCCTTAGCCCTTCATTAGTTGAATGTGTTAAGTGGACTTGCTGGGGTACTCGAGGAGAGGTTGGGGAAACACTGATGGCTTATCTCGTGTGTCTCTCAGGAGACTATCACCATGGCGATGTTGACCCTTCTACTGCTTCTCAGCGCTGCCTTTACACTGGGCGACAGAATGACTGCGCGCATAGCAAGTAAGAGTCAGCCTCACACTTTACATCACGAGTGTCAAACGCATTCCACGGAGTCTCTTGCATCTGCAGTTGGCTTACCTTTCAATGAAGACCTAGACAACCAGGTGAGGGGAGTTCCTTACTAATTAGTGACCTAAATTGATCAATCGAGGGAGGAGCGAAAACCTGTAGACACTCTGTGCTCTGTGGAATGAGTTTGTGCTTTACATCATTGATTGTGTATGTTTTGTTGTAGTGTGGCATGACTGATCTCCAAATGTTATTTTTGATGCAAGGGTCAGTCTGGACTATCCTTTAAAGTCGGCTGCAATTTCGGAACCCTCCCTGTCTTCTCCTTTCAGATGATTTGGTGACATTTGCAGCAGACCAAAGAAACCCATGCCCCAGAGGCTGGTTCCAATTTAATTCACGCTGCTTCATGTTTGTCAAAACTGCAAGGACATGGCCCAATGCAGAGGTATAATGCTTACTTACATTGAAGTTTTTTTTGAGTTTAAGGTGCTTTGGCCTTATTTTAACAGGCGCCTCATGTAAAATACTGAACGTCCCCTTAATATGCTGTAATTGCAATTTTCTATAGGCTTTTCAATATTGTGTGGAGTTGGGCCCTCTTGTATATTAGAACCCTCAAGGCATGGGTTAAGACTGAGATGAACTAATTCCTATATTTGAGATTCCAGAAGACAAATTCTCAGACTGGACAACTGACTAATGCTTCCATTATGACATGTCTTTGTCTCTGTGTACTGCTTGCTCTAGCGCACTTGTCAGTTACTTGGACAAAAAACTGAAGGCCTGTTGTACAACACTGTAAAGTACCTTGGCGCAAACCTGGCATCTGTGCACAGCTATGTAGAGTCCCAATTTCTACAGGCGGTGGTGTTGATCACGACTGGCAGTTTCCCTCTTACCTGGATTGGCGGATTTGATGCTGTTCAAGCAAAGGTGAAAAGGTACCCAAAGTGAAGATGCCCTTATAACTTAAGACTAATAAAACCATCAGCTCGGAGTAGGTGTTAAGACACTGGTCAGACAACTCTGTGCCAGGAGTAATCAACTGGCCAGTTTTCTCAGCTGGTAATGACCACAGTTTGAGGTACCGCAGAGGAAAGATTGACATTCGCAACTCGAGTTCTACGTGGAATTGGATATTACCATTTTAATAACTGTAAATTGCTTGGCAACAGTAGGCATGAAGTTACTTGCTACCTTTTTAACAGACACTATTCAAGTAACCATGGGCCCAATGTCATCTACATTTAAACTGATTATTAATAGTGACTTTAAGATATTTAGGCAATTTGTGACCTAATGCCCTCGTGAAGTCATTGATCAAAAGCAAAAGACAATATGTTGGTTTGTAGAGTCTAGTTTGAGTTGAGCATCTCGAAATATCCAAGGCAATTGACACAGATGATCCATTAGATGATTCCATTAGATGATCCATTAGATGATCCATTAAGATGATCCATTAGATGATCCATTAGATGAACCAGCTAACTACCATTGGCCTCTAACGATGTGAAGAGTCTGCAATGTCGGGCAGATTCGAGGGACAGGCACAACTCGGAGAGAATGTTTTTCTCAGTTTCTGGCATGTCATGTGTGCATACTTGTATCAGTACTCGTAACGACCTAAGCATTACAAAACGTAATATATTTGCTCAAATAAGCATTATGTTTTTTCGTAATTAAATTTGCCATCTTATTGACGGCCATAACAAAAACGAGTTGCTTGGTGACCAGGAAAACGCTACCCGCTTGAGAAGGCAGATTTTGGGCTTATAGTTATCCTTCTCGCTTCGCCTCTTCCTCTTTGGCTATGGCGCAGAGAACGACTTACTAGCTGTCTTTTTCTAATTTTGGGATTTCTAGAAATGTGTATCAACACTTGTGTATTTTTTCACCCAACAGTTCCAGTGTCAGTCTGCACGTTTTGCTAGTGGTGGCTTTTACCGTTTTGTTGGAGGAAAGACCATGAGTGTTGTATTTTAGAAATTGTTCAGCAAGCACATGTAACATTTGATACTGAGATCTCACTACTTCCACACAGGACAGGCTATGGTTCTGGAGTGACGGCTCCAAATTTGATCACGAGAGCTGGGCTGAAGGGGAGCCGAATAACAACAATGGTGCCAGAGAGCCATGTATTCATTTCACTTTGGAGGTACATTATCATTCATCAAATTAAACTTTTTTGAGTAGTTTAACAAATAAATGTGAGCTACTTTTCTCTTTTCGAGTGTAC
Organism: Oncorhynchus kisutch; assembly: GCF_002021735.2. Classification (NCBI taxonomy): domain Eukaryota; kingdom Metazoa; phylum Chordata; class Actinopteri; order Salmoniformes; family Salmonidae; genus Oncorhynchus; species Oncorhynchus kisutch. Next base: position 33,629 of record NW_022264067.1, on the reverse strand, counting down.
ATCGAGAGGTAATTTCTATTTGTGTTTCCTCTTAAGCTGAAAACGGCTGGAACGATGTCTCATGTGGAAAGAGCTATCCCTCCGTGTGCTCCATAAGAACCTGTTTAATCCTTCAAACTGTCAATTGAAACAGAAAATGCTACTCTGGTGTCAGCATCCTAACTGCAAATGTTTCATGTTATAGTGAATTACTTTGAAGGTATTTGTTGCTGTAAAATACATTTGACTTGTTGTGTAACTATTGTAGCTTGTTGTCAATAAAACTGGTGTACGTATTTAATCTCATGAGTCGTTATTTAACATTGCTTCACTTTGTTTCTTGAAGATGCAGTCTGGGTGTCCAGTGGGCATTTCAATTCTTTGATCCATTGTTTCTTGAAGAATAGAATTCTCTTAGGACCCAAAAAGTTGTAAAAAAAATGTGGTCTCACTGTCAACTGTGTTAAATTTCAGCAGACTTAACATGTTTAAATATTTGAGATTCAAAACAAACATAAACTGAACAAGTTCCACAGAAATGGAATGTGTCCCTGAACCAAGGGGTCTGTTAAAAGTAAGTCAGTGTCTGGCCGCATTAAGTACTGCAGTGCATCTCCTCATGGACTGCACCAGGGTTGCCAGTTCTTGCTGTGAGATGTTACCCCACTCTTCCACGACGGCACCTGCAAGTTCCCGGACAATTCTGGGGGGGAATGGTCCTAGCCCTCACCCGCCGATCCAACAGGTCTCAGACGTGCTCAATGGGATTGAAATCAGGGCTCTTCGCTGGCCATGGCTGAACACTGGCATTCCAGTCTTGCAGGAAATCACCCACAGAACTAGCAGTGTGGTGTATTTGATGCTGGAGGGTCATGTCAGAATGAGGGAGGAGGATGTCTTCCCTGTACTGCACAGTGTTTGTGATTACCTGCTATGACAGCAACCTCAGTCCGATGATGCTGTGACACGCCGCCCCAGACCATGACGGACCCTCCACCTCAATCGATCCTGCTCCAGATTACAGGCCTCGGTGTAACGCTCATTCCTTAGACTATAATGCGACTCCGACCACCCCTGGTGAGACATATCCGCGACTCGTCAGTGACGAGCTTGTTTTGTTTTTTTGCCAGTCCTGCCTGGTCCAGCGAGGGTGGGTTTGTGCCCATAGGTGACGTAGGCAGGTCCTCACCGGCAACAATAGCATCAAATAGTCCCCGTGATATGCAACTGTTCAGGGAAGTCAGGAACCAATACGCGAAGGCCAGCTTCTTCAGGCAGAAGTTTGCATCCTGTAGCTCCAACTCCAAAAAGTTCTGGGACACTGAAGTCCATGGAGAACAAGAGTGCTATCTAACCTCCAAACGAGCTTCAATGCCATACAACACTCCTTCCGTGGTCTCCAACTGCTCTTAAAAGCTAGTAAAACCAAATGCATGCTTTTCAACCGATCGCTGCCTGCACCCGCATGCCCGACTAGCACACCACCCTGGATGGTTCCGACCTTGAATATGTGGACATCTATAAGTACCTAGGTGTCTGGCTAGACTGCAAACTCTCCTTCCAGACTCATATCAAACATCTCCAATCGAAAATCAAATCAAGAGTCGGCTTTCTATTCCGCAACAAAGCCTCCTTCACTCACGCCGCCAAGCTTACCCTAGTAAAACTGACTATCCTACCGATCCTCGACTTCGGCGATGTCATCTACAAAATGGCTTCCAACACTCTACTCAGACTGCATCCAGTTTGCTATCACAGTGCCATCCGTTTTGTCACTAAAGCACCTTATACCACCCACACCTGCGACTTGTATGCTCTAGTCGGCTGGCCCTCGCTACATATTCGTCGCCAGACCCACTGGCTCCAGGTCATCTACAGGTCCATACTAGGTAAAACTCCGCCTTATCTCAGTTCACTGGTCACGATGGCAACACCCATCCGTAGCACGCGCTCCAGCAGGTGTATCTCACTGATCATCCCTAAATTTTAATTATTCGCCTACCTCCTCATGCCTTTTGCACACATTGTATATAGACTCCCCCTTTTTTTTCTCTACTGTGTTACTGACTTGTTAATGGTTTGCTCCATGTGTAACTCTGTGTTGTCTGTTCACACTGCTATGCTTTATCTTGGCCAGGTCGCAGTTGCAAATGAGAACTTGTTCTCAACTAGCCTACCTGGTTAAATAAAGGTGAAATAAAAAAATGAAAAACAAGACCTCAGTCCAGCGCCTCTCAGCCTATTGCGGACAGTCTGAGCACTGATGGAGGGATTGTGCGTTCCTGGTGTAACTCGGGCAGTTGTTGCCATCCTGTACCTGTCCCGCAGGTGTGATGTTCCGATCCTGTGCAGGTGTTACACGTGTTCTGCCACTGCGAGGACGATCAGCTGTCGTTCCTGTCTCACTGCACGGACAATGCAAGTTAATGCCCTGGCCACATCTGCAGTCCTCATGCCTCCTTGCAGCATGCCTAAGGCACGTTCACGCAGGGACCCTGGGCGTCTATCTTTTGGTGTCTTTCAGTAGAAAAGCCTCTAGTGTCCTAACTGACCTTAATTGCCTACCGTCTGTAAGCTGTTAGTGTCTTAACGACAGGTGCATATTCATTAACGTCTGGAAACGGTGTTTAAACCATTGACAATGAAGATCTGTGAAGTTACTTGGATTTTTACAAATTCTTTGAAAGACAGGGTCCTGAAAAAGGGATGTTTCTTTTTTGCTTTATTACTCTACTAACACTAATGTCAACGAATAGTGTGTGTGTAGCTTTCAAAGTTGAAAATTATCACGTGGATGTCAGAATGCTGTGTGAATATTAGTGTCACATATCCCTACTCCATCCGTTCCCTGTGGGGCAGTCGTTTGGTTTGTAGAATCCCAGAATGTAGCTTTGCGTTTCCAAACTCTCGCTGGGTTTAGACGTGAGTACTTATTAGAGCCAACTGTATTAGACTGTTCTACCTGCAGCTATGGTACCTGTTCATCGGACGTGCTGTTTTCGACTCTCTCTCGACCTCAATGCTCGGCTATGAAAAGCCCACTGACGTTTCCTCCGGATGTGCTGACCTGTTGCACCCCCTACAACCACTTATTTGACCCTGCTGGTCAAATAACAGCTTGAACGATCTGAACTTAATGGCCATGTACTCTAATCTCCACCCGGCACAGCCAGAAGAGGACTGGCCACCCCTCAGAGCACGGTTCCTGCCTTTCGAGGGAGGTTTTTTTCCCCCCTAGCAACCATGCTGCTACATCTGCATTGCTTGCTGTTTGGGTGTCTGTATAAGCATGTGAAATCTTCTGTAAAAAGGGCATTGGAAATGCATTTCATATGGAATCGCATGATGCTCAGTGTGTTTATTCCCTCCGTGCACAGCTAGCTAGTATAATTGTATCACAGTAATGAGGTGAAGGTGGCGGCAATACCCATTAGGGTCAGTAAGGGAAGAAGGAGGACGTGCTTAACTCAACTCCCTTCCGTAAACCATTAAAGGTGCTTGGAACCAAAAATAGATTTTTGTTTTGTATGATACCCATCAAGGACGAGACTGGCGAGGCCACCTCCAAGACTATGGTGGACATCAACACCCAAGGTCATCCTTGAGTGACCGAGGTCATGAACGCTGGAATGTATTTATTTATTTTTTCTTCCATGGTACATTGTCAATAGAGATCGCTTTCCTACCCCCTCCTCCAGGTTTGGTGACTGGACCAACCAGACCCTCAAGACTGCCATGGGCAAGTCCCTTTATTTGGTACCAGGAAGGATGGGAGAACAACCTGAAGGTAAGTCTCTCTTTGCACACGACAGCAGCATCCAGGCCTCCACCTAGTACGGAAGGGAGCCGCAGCTGTTGACTGAGGTAAGCAATGCAATTGTTATTGCACATACTGTAGTCTTTCAAATTTTTGAATAACGTACTTTCTGATCACTGAAACCCCACCTGATATGTTTGAACCAGATCAGAACGCCTTGGAGGACCACCTTCCTAGGAAATATAATTGTATTTATTCCTGTTCTCAATCAAGGTGAGACTGGACAAGGCGCAGGTGGAGAGCTACAGGAGCAGAATCGAGAAGGGGACCAAGTGCTATGACTTCTGGGCAAATGACTTGGTTTGGAAGAAGGACGAAAGGAAGGCGAGACCTGGGGAAAACCTCGCTGCTCTTTCGCTCCTAGCTGGGGTCACCATCTGTTAAAGTGAAAATTTAAAATCTCAAACATTTGCATACAAAACAACCTGAAGCTACTTCAAATCAAATGTATTTGTCACATACACATGGTTAGCAGAAGTTAATGCGAGTGTAGGGAAATGCTTGTGCTTCTAGTTCCGACAATGCAGTAATAACCAACGAGTAATCCAACCTAACAATTCCAAAACTACTACCTAATACACACAAGTGTAAAGGGATAAAGGACATGTGCATAATGATGGTACAGAATGGCATAGGCAAGATGGTATAGAGTACAGTATATACAGTGGGGAGAACAAGTATTTGATAACCTGCCAAATCGGCAGTGTTTCCTACTTACAAAACATGTAGAAGTCTGTCATTTTTATCATAGGTACACTTCAACTGTGAGAGACGGAATCTAAAACGAAAATCACGTTATGATTTTTAAGTCATTAATTTGCATTAATTACTTAAAGCAGGGATTTTAGCCCACTCCTCCATACAGACCTTCTCCAGATCCTTCAGGTTTCGGGGCTGTCGCCGGGCAATACGGACTTTCAGCTCCCTCCAAAGATGTTCTATTGGGTTCAGGTCTGGAGTCTGGCTAGGCCACTCCAGGACCTTGAGATGCTTCTTACGGAGCCACTCCTTAGTTGCCCTGGCTGTGTGTTTCGGGTCGTTGTCATGCAGGAAGACCCAGCCCCTTACTGAGGGAAGGAGGTTGTTGGCCAAGATCTCGCGATACATGGCCCCATCCATCCTCCCCTCAATCCGGTGCAGTCGTCATGTCCCCTTTTCAGAAAAGCATCCCCAAAGAATGATGTTTCCACCTCCATGCTTCACGGTTGGGGTGGTGTTCTTGGGGTTGTACTCATCCTTCTTCTTCCTCTAAACACGGCGAGTGGAGTTTAGACCAAAAAGCTCTATTTTTGTCTCATCAGACCACATGACCTTCTCCCATTCCTCCTCTAGATCATCCAGATGGTCATTGGCAAACTTCAGACGGGCCTGGACATGTGCTGGCTTGAGCAGGGGGACCTTGCGTGCGCTGCAGGATTTTAATCCATGACATGTTCTCAGTGTAACCTGTGTTTGCTTGTTTATGTGTCTGTCTCCTACCCTGTTCCCTTTAACTCTGCTCCTGTTCTCAAGAGCGCAGCAGTGCCTGGACTTTGCAGTCCCCCTTCCGAGACTGGCTGCCTGTTGAGAACAAGGGACAGGCAGAACCTCCCACCCACACAGCAACCACCTCCTCTATATTCCACAAACCAGAATTCAGTATTTTATCTATGATTGCCATGTGAGTGTACAGAAAATCAGTGGAAAAAATTTTATGACACAACTGTACCAAAAACGATAAACTTTAATGTATGAAAATATATTGACAGGTTGGGTTTCACAAGGTGTTCATTATTGGAAGCTGTAAGGTATCCTTTGATGGCATTTATTTGTTCCAGGTTATTCATTGTTGTATCCTTGGACCTACACCAGATGATTATATATGTATTCAACCACAAGGGTGTATTAAATGAGAGAGAGGGGGGGGGAATCATAATAGAGGACTACTGAAATGGTATTATTTCAGTGTAGATGAGGGCAGGTTAAATAAAAAGATGACAGCCAGACAAGTCAGTGACTGAATCAAAAGGATTTACATCTGAATGGAGTGGACATAAGCTTACTTTGTGATCTGTAAGGTAAGTAACTTTAATGTGTCAAGCAGAATACATGTTTTCTTTGCCATTTCCCGAAACGTAGCAACGTTTAAGACATGGATTTCATGTTGTAATGTTGACTTGGTACCCCAAAAAGTAGTTTGAATGAACGTTTCCATGTTACAAGCTAAACAAAGCTTGTTTAAACAGAGAAATTGTCGCAGAAATCAGCCTTGTTTGCATAGCGACGAAGAAAAGAACACAATTTAGGCTGTGATCTTAAATTCTAATCACTCCGTCGATATAGCAATGGACGCTAATAGTCGATCGAATCCCATTGTGACGCAGTGGGGGACAGTATTTGGCATGACAGGCCCCCATTGAATGTATTAGTCTCTCACTCATATAGCAAAATGTGTACAATTATTGGAAATTGGCTTTAAAACCGCAAAAATGTCTCTACACCTTATGGCAAAATGATGACACAATATGGAAGTCCCCGCACCACAATGCTCATTCCGTTGGGCATGCACAAATAGGTTGTTGATTGCGCTCACAGAAAAAAGTGTGTAACTTTCCCTTAATCAGATTCTAGTTTCCAAATAATTCATTTAGTGCAACGATTTCATTAATGTATCAGTTTTGATTCCACAAGACACGAGCCAAGCTGATTCAAATTGTTCAGCACCGCATGACGTTTCACAGTTCAGCACCAGGATGTGGATAGCACACATGACATCATTGCCATTACCTCACGCTTGGTTTTGCAGGGGTCCTCCAATGTGCAAAGAAAACTACCCAAATGAATTTCCCAAAAGGAATCTGGTACATATGTTTGTGTGAAGTAACTATTTGTTCATTCATTCTCAAAGGGTATATGGTAACAAGGCTTGTTGATGCTTATATACACATGCTCTGCTAAGACCCGCTCAAGCCAGTGTCAAAAAGCCTCAACTTTTTTCCAAAAGCAAATTCCATCATCTCATACATGCCAATCAGCCAACAGGCTTACATAGGCTTTTAGCAATTATTGTTGGGGTTCTTATAATGGGGTAGACTCTGGCAGAGAGAGAGAGAGGCACTATCGATGCTACTGGTCGATGTTTGAAAAGAATACAGGAGCAGTGTAGGAATGAGCTTAACAAAAATGGCTATTCCTGCAGGTGATATCCAGTCAAAAGTTTGGACACACCCACTCATTCCAGGGTTTTTCTTTATTCTCTACTATTTTCTACATTGTAGAATAATGACGACATCAAAACTATGACATAACACATATGGAATCATGTAGTAACCAGAAAAGTGTTAAACAAATCAAAATTTATGTTATATTTGAGATTCTTCAAAGTAGCCACCCTTTGCCTTGATGACAGCTTTGCACGCTCTTGGCATTCTCTTATCCAGATTCATGAGGTTGTGTTGTGGCAAGGTAGGGGTGGTATAAAGTAGATAGCCCTGTTTGGTAAAAGACCAAGTCCATTTATTTGACAAGAACAGCTCAAATAAGCAAAGAGAAATGACAGTCCATCATTGCTTTAAGACATGAAGGTCAGTCAATGCGGAACATTTCAAGAACTTTGAAAGTTTCTTCAATTGCAGTCGCAAAAACCATCAAGCGCTATGATGAAACTGGCTCTCCCGAGGACCGCCACAGGAAAGGAAGACCCAGAGTTACCTCTGCTGCAGAGGATAAGTTCATTAGAGTTACCAGCCTCAGAAATTGCAGCCCAAATAAATGCTTCACAGAGTTGAAGTAACAGACACATCTCAACATCAACTGTTCAGAGGAGACTGCGTGAATCAGGCCTTCATGTCAAACTGCTGCAAAGAAACCACTCCTAAAGGACACCGATAAGAACAAGAGACTTGCTTGGGGCAAGAAACACGTGCAATGGACATTAGACCGGTGGAAATCTGTCCTTTGGTCTGATTAGTGTGTCTTTGTGAGATGCAGAGTAGGTGAACGAATGATCTCCGCATGTGTGGTTCCCACCATGAAGCATGGAGTAGGAGGTGTGATGGTGCTTTGCTGGTAACACTGTCTGTGTTTTATTTAGAATTCAAGGCACGCTTAACCAGCATGGTTACCACAGCATTCTGCAGCGATACACCATCCCATCTGGTTTGCACTTAGTGGGACTATCATTTGTTTTTCAACAGGACAACGACCCAACATACCTCCAGGCTGTTTGACCAATAAGGTAGAGTGATGTAGTGCTGCATCAGACCGCCCTGGCCTCCACAATCACCCAACCTCAACCCAATTGAGATGGTTTGGGATGAGTTGGACCGCAGAGTTAAGGAAAAGCAGCAAACAAGTGCTCAACATATGTGGGAATTCCTTTAAGAATGTTGGAAAAGCATACCAGGTGAAGCTGGTTGAGAGAAGGCCAAGAGTGTACAAAGCTGTCATCAAGTTTAAAGGTGGCTACTTTGAAGAATCTAACATATATTTGGTTTCGTGTAACACTTTCTTTGGTTACCTCATGATTCCATATGTGTTATTTACAGTTTTGAGGTCTTCACTATTATACAAGAAAATAGTCAAAATAAAGAAAAAGCCTTGAATGAGTAGGTGTGTCCAAACTTTTGACTGGTACTGTATATATGTATATATGTTAACTTTTTATAGATTTGTTACATTTTCACAAAAGTTGTGCTATAATAGTGGACCAATAGAGCGCCTGTAGCACAGGCAAAGATATTTTTCCAGCACCCCAATTGAAAATAACATTCATTAAAAGTACCCTGCACCAACAAACTTCTTCCCGTGGCTATACGTTTTGGTTTTTGCCCTAACACAACACAGCTGATTCAAATGATAAAAGCTTGATGATTAGTTGATTATTTGACCGGTTAAAGGATGAGAGAGGGAGGGGTCTGACTGGATGGGTCCTTAAAAAAGGAGAGCAGGAAGCAGTAGAACTCAACTCACAAACAGAGCGCTGACATGACCAGACTACAGGTGAGAGTTCAACATAGTCATCTAGTACTGTATCTGCTTTCATCCCAAATGGTAACCTATGTGGTACACTACTTTTTACCAGGACCCATCGGGCACATGTGACCCTGTTCAAATGTAGTGCAGGGGTCTCCAACAGGTCATAGTAGTTTGCCAAACAATTCAGATTTTAAAAAAATATATTTTTTCACGTGTTCAACTGTCAAACAAATCTCAAGTATCAGACACTGCAAGTTACTAAATCAACACGACTTGACGTTATCCCACCTCTGGTTAGTTAACTATTGGCTTAAAACGTCACATTTAAAACCATATCTGCCAATTTCCAGCAATATTGCCTTGTCGCTCACTCCCTGTGTAGCCAGTTGATGCCTAGTGGGTTGCCAGATTCTTTCACAACTAAGTATTAACTGCAAGGTATACTTGTCAAAAGTATAGAAATGGTATCTTTTGTTATTTGCAAACCTTGCCATGAAATGAGCATCAATTGGCAATACAGAACCATCGCTAGTTACTTTTCTTCCAGACCTAAAAGAAATGGTATTCTGATGTGATTTAAGCACTGCCATGGACTCAGAACATTACATTTTGTTCTCCATTACCAATTGTAATTGAGTGGCAAACCAGGAAATTGAACTGAGAACATTTATGAAAATGGCTGTAATTTGGGGTTTAAAATCACAGCTTTTTTTATAGGGCCCCTTTAGTAGTTTATTACTCATTTTACTGTGTCTATTGCCAGACCGGTACACTGAAGAGTTGTAGGGCAGAGAAGAATGAGCCTATTTGAAAGAAGTCGCTTGCGACGTGTGTATTAATAAAAGGTAGCTCATGCCAGGCAAGTTGAGTCTCCTGCTCTAGAAAAATGTACTTTACCAGCCAATTTCATTTGCAAAAAGGTGACTTACTAGGTGTGCCATGCATCGGGGTTAGTTATCTAGGGTGCTGTTTCGGGGAGAACCCAAGAGCATAGACTTCTCCTTATTCCCGTGTGCCAGGCTAATCTACTCTGTGGTGGAAGAGATGATACCTGGTATTCCTTAGCCCTTCATTAGTTGAATGTGTTAAGTGGACTTGCTGGGGTACTCGAGGAGAGGTTGGGGAAACACTGATGGCTTATCTCGTGTGTCTCTCAGGAGACTATCACCATGGCGATGTTGACCCTTCTACTGCTTCTCAGCGCTGCCTTTACACTGGGCGACAGAATGACTGCGCGCATAGCAAGTAAGAGTCAGCCTCACACTTTACATCACGAGTGTCAAACGCATTCCACGGAGTCTCTTGCATCTGCAGTTGGCTTACCTTTCAATGAAGACCTAGACAACCAGGTGAGGGGAGTTCCTTACTAATTAGTGACCTAAATTGATCAATCGAGGGAGGAGCGAAAACCTGTAGACACTCTGTGCTCTGTGGAATGAGTTTGTGCTTTACATCATTGATTGTGTATGTTTTGTTGTAGTGTGGCATGACTGATCTCCAAATGTTATTTTTGATGCAAGGGTCAGTCTGGACTATCCTTTAAAGTCGGCTGCAATTTCGGAACCCTCCCTGTCTTCTCCTTTCAGATGATTTGGTGACATTTGCAGCAGACCAAAGAAACCCATGCCCCAGAGGCTGGTTCCAATTTAATTCACGCTGCTTCATGTTTGTCAAAACTGCAAGGACATGGCCCAATGCAGAGGTATAATGCTTACTTAGTTTTTTGAGTTAAAGGTGCTTTGGCCTTATTTTAACAGGCGCCTCATGTAAAATACTGAACGTCCCCTTAATATGCTGTAATTGCAATTTTCTATAGGCTTTTCAATATTGTGTGGAGTTGGGCCCTCTTGTATATTAGAACCCTCAAGGCATGGGTTAAGACTGAGATGAACTAATTCCTATATTTGAGATTCCAGAAGACAAATTCTCAGACTGGACAACTGACTAATGCTTCCATTATGACATGTCTTTGTCTCTGTGTACTGCTTGCTCTAGCGCCACTGTCAGTTACTTGGACAAAAACTGAAGCCTGTGTACAACACTGTAAAGTACCTTGGCGCAAACCTGGCATCTGTGCACAGCTATGAAGAGTCCCAATTTCTACAGGCGGTGGTGTTGATCACGACTGGCAGTTTCCCTCTTACCTGGATTGGCGGATTTGATGCTGTTCAAGCAAAGGTGGAAAAGGTACCCAAAGTGAAGATGCCTTAATACTTAAGACTAATAAAACCATCAGCTCGGAGTAGGTGTTAAGACACTGGTCAGACAACTCTGTGCCAGGAGTAATCAACTGGCCAGTTTCTCAGCTGGTAATGACCACAGTTTGAGGTACCGCAGAGGAAAGATTGACATTCGCAACTCGAGTTCTACGTGGAATTTGGATATTACCATTTTAATAACTGTAAATTGCTTTGGCACAGTAGGCATGAAGTTACTTGCCTACCTTTTAACCAGACACTATTCAAGTAAACATGGCCCAATGTCATCTCTTTAAACTGATATTAATGTGACTTTAAGTATTTAGGCATGTGACCTATGCCTCGTGAAGTCATTGTCAAAAGCAAAAGAAATACTGTTGGTTGTAGGTCTAGATTTGAGTTGAGCATCTCGAAATATCCAGAGCAATTGCCACAGATGATCCATTAGATGATCCATTAGATGATCCATTAGATGATCCATTAGATGAACCAGATACTCCATTGGCCTCTAACGATGTGAAGAGTCTGCAATGTCGGGCAGATTCGAGGGACAGGCACAACTCGGAGAGAAATGTTTTTCTCAGTTTCTGGCATGTCATGTGTGCTACTTGTATCAGTACTCGTAACGACCTAAGCATTACAAAACGTATATATTTGCTCAAATAAGCCATTATGTTTTTCGTTAATTAAATTTGCCATCTTATTGACGGCCATACAAAAACGAGTTGCTTGGTGACCAGGAAAAACGCTACCCGCTTGAGAAGGCAGATTTTGGGCTTATAGTTATCCTTCTCGCTTCGCCTCTTCCTCTTTGCTATGGCGCAGAAACGACTTACTAGCTGTCTTTTTCTAATTTTGGGATTTCTAGAAATGTGTATCAACACTTGTGTATTTTTTTCACCCAACAGTTCCAGTGTCAGTCTGCACGTTTTGCTAGTGGTGGCTTTTACCGTTTTGTTGGAGGAAAGACCATGAGTGTTGTATTTTAGAAATTGTTCAGCAAGCACATGTAACATTTGATACTGAGATCTCACTACTTCCACACAGGACAGGCTATGGTTCTGGAGTGACGGCTCCAAATTTGATCACGAGAGCTGGGCTGAAGGGGAGCCGAATAACAACAATGGTGCCAGAGAGCCATGTATTCATTTCAACTTTGGAGGTACATTATCATTCATCAAATTAAACTTTTTTGAGTAAGTTTAACAAATAAATGTGAGCTACTTTTCTCTTTTCGAGTGTACATCGAGAGGTAATTTCTATTTCGTGTTTCCTCTTAAGCTGAAAACGGCTGGAACGATGTCTCATGTGGAAAGAGCTATCCCTCCGTGTGCTCCATAAGAACCTGTTTAATCCTTCAAACTGTCAATTGAAACAGAAAATGCTACTCTGGTGTCAGCATCCTAACTGCAAATGTTTCATGTTATAGTGAATTACTTTGAAGGTATTTGTTGCTGTAAAATACATTTGACTTGTTGTGTAACTATTGTAGCTTGTTGTCAATAAAACTGGTGTACGTATTTAATCTCATGAGTCGTTATTTAACATTGCTTCACTTTGTTTCTTGAAGATGCAGTCTGGGTGTCCAGTGGGCATTTCAATTCTTTGATCCATTGTTTCTTGAAGAATAGAATTCTCTTAGGACCCAAAAAGTTGTAAAAAAAATGTGGTCTCACTGTCAACTGCGTTAAATTTCAGCAGACTTAACATGTTTAAATATTTGAGATTCAAAAACAAACATAAACTGAACAAGTTCCACAGAAATGGAATGTGTCCCTGAACCAAGGGGTCTGTTAAAAGTAAGTCAGTGTCTGGCCGCATTAAGTACTGCAGTGCATCTCCTCATGGACTGCACCAGGGTTGCCAGTTCTTGCTGTGAGATGTTACCCCACTCTTCCACGACGGCACCTGCAAGTTCCCGGACAATTCTGGGGGGGAATGGTCCTAGCCCTCACCCGCCGATCCAACAGGTCTCAGACGTGCTCAATGGGATTGAAATCAGGGCTCTTCGCTGGCCATGGCTGAACACTGGCATTCCAGTCTTGCAGGAAATCACCCACAGAACTAGCAGTGTGGTGTATTTGATGCTGGAGGGTCATGTCAGAATGAGGGAGGAGGATGTCTTCCCTGTACTGCACAGTGTTGTGATTACCTGCTATGACAGCAACCTCAGTCCGATGATGCTGTGACACGCCGCCCCAGACCATGACGGACCCTCCACCTCAATCGATCCTGCTCCAGATTACAGGCCTCGGTGTAACGCTCATTCCTTAGACTATAATGCGACTCCGACCACCCCTGGTGAGACATATCCGCGACTCGTCAGTGACGAGCTTGTTTTGTTTTTTTGCCAGTCCTGCCTGGTCCAGCGAGGGTGGGTTTGTGCCCATAGGTGACGTAGGCAGGTCCTCACCGGCAACAATAGCATCAAATAGTCCCCGTGATATGCAACTGTTCAGGGAAGTCAGGAACCAATACGCGAAGGCCAGCTTCTTCAGGCAGAAGTTTGCATCCTGTAGCTCCAACTCCAAAAAGTTCTGGGACACTGAAGTCCATGGAGAACAAGAGTGCTATCTAACCTCCAAACGAGCTTCAATGCCATACAACACTCCTTCCGTGGTCTCCAACTGCTCTTAAAAGCTAGTAAAACCAAATGCATGCTTTTCAACCGATCGCTGCCTGCACCCGCATGCCCGACTAGCACACCACCCTGGATGGTTCCGACCTTGAATATGTGGACATCTATAAGTACCTAGGTGTCTGGCTAGACTGCAAACTCTCCTTCCAGACTCATATCAAACATCTCCAATCGAAAATCAAATCAAGAGTCGGCTTTCTATTCCGCAACAAAGCCTCCTTCACTCACGCCGCCAAGCTTACCCTAGTAAAACTGACTATCCTACCGATCCTCGACTTCGGCGATGTCATCTACAAAATGGCTTCCAACACTCTACTCAGACTGCATCCAGTTGCTATCACAGTGCCATCCGTTTTGTCACTAAAGCACCTTATACCACCCACACCTGCGACTTGTATGCTCTAGTCGGCTGGCCCTCGCTACATATTCGTCGCCAGACCCACTGGCTCCAGGTCATCTACAGGTCCATACTAGGTAAAACTCCGCCTTATCTCAGTTCACTGGTCACGATGGCAACACCCATCCGTAGCACGCGCTCCAGCAGGTGTATCTCACTGATCATCCCTAAATTTTAATTATTCGCCTACCTCATGCCTTTTGCACACATTGTATATAGACTCCCCCTTTTTTTTCTCTACTGTGTTACTGACTTGTTAATGGTTTGCTCCATGTGTAACTCTGTGTTGTCTGTTCACACTGCTATGCTTTATCTTGGCCAGGTCGCAGTTGCAAATGAGAACTTGTTCTCAACTAGCCTACCTGGTTAAATAAAGGTGAAATAAAAAAATGAAAAACAAGACCTCAGTCCAGCGCCTCTCAGCCTATTGCGGACAGTCTGAGCACTGATGGAGGGATTGTGCGTTCCTGGTGTAACTCGGGCAGTTGTTGCCATCCTGTACCTGTCCCGCAGGTGTGATGTTCCGATCCTGTGCAGGTGTTACACGTGTTCTGCCACTGCGAGGACGATCAGCTGTCGTTCCTGTCTCACTGCACGGACAATGCAAGTTAATGCCCTGGCCACATCTGCAGTCCTCATGCCTCCTTGCAGCATGCCTAAGGCACGTTCACGCAGGGACCCTGGGCGTCTATCTTTTGGTGTCTTTCAGTAGAAAAGCCTCTAGTGTCCTAACTGACCTTAATTGCCTACCGTCTGTAAGCTGTTAGTGTCTTAACGACAGGTGCATATTCATTAACGTCTGGAAACGGTGTTTAAACCATTGACAATGAAGATCTGTGAAGTTACTTGGATTTTTACAAATTCTTTGAAAGACAGGGTCCTGAAAAAGGGATGTTTCTTTTTTGCTTTATTACTCTACTAACACTAATGTCAACGAATAGTGTGTGTGTAGCTTTCAAAGTTGAAAATTATCACGTGGATGTCAGAATGCTGTGTGAATATTAGTGTCACATATCCCTACTCCATCCGTTCCCTGTGGGGCAGTCGTTTGGTTTGTAGAATCCCAGAATGTAGCTTTGCGTTTCCAAACTCTCGCTGGGTTTAGACGTGAGTACTTATTAGAGCCAACTGTATTAGACTGTTCTACCTGCAGCTATGGTACCTGTTCATCGGACGTGCTGTTTTCGACTCTCTCTCGACCTCAATGCTCGGCTATGAAAAGCCCACTGACGTTTCCTCCGGATGTGCTGACCTGTTGCACCCCCTACAACCACTTATTTGACCCTGCTGGTCAAATAACAGCTTGAACGATCTGAACTTAATGGCCATGTACTCTAATCTCCACCCGGCACAGCCAGAAGAGGACTGGCCACCCCTCAGAGCACGGTTCCTGCCTTTCGAGGGAGGTTTTTTTCCCCCCTAGCAACCATGCTGCTACATCTGCATTGCTTGCTGTTTGGGTGTCTGTATAAGCATGTGAAATCTTCTGTAAAAAGGGCATTGGAAATGCATTTCATATGGAATCGCATGATGCTCAGTGTGTTTATTCCCTCCGTGCACAGCTAGCTAGTATAATTGTATCACAGTAATGAGGTGAAGGTGGCGGCAATACCCATTAGGGTCAGTAAGGGAAGAAGGAGGACGTGCTTAACTCAACTCCCTTCCGTAAACCATTAAAGGTGCTTGGAACCAAAAATAGATTTTTGTTTTGTATGATACCCATCAAGGACGAGACTGGCGAGGCCACCTCCAAGACTATGGTGGACATCAACACCCAAGGTCATCCTTGAGTGACCGAGGTCATGAACGCTGGAATGTATTTATTTATTTTTTCTTCCATGGTACATTGTCAATAGAGATCGCTTTCCTACCCCCTCCTCCAGGTTTGGTGACTGGACCAACCAGACCCTCAAGACTGCCATGGGCAAGTCCCTTTATTTGGTACCAGGAAGGATGGGAGAACAACCTGAAGGTAAGTCTCTCTTTGCACACGACAGCAGCATCCAGGCCTCCACCTAGTACGGAAGGGAGCCGCAGCTGTTGACTGAGGTAAGCAATGCAATTGTTATTGCACATACTGTAGTCTTTCAAATTTTTGAATAACGTACTTTCTGATCACTGAAACCCCACCTGATATGTTTGAACCAGATCAGAACGCCTTGGAGGACCACCTTCCTAGGAAATATAATTGTATTTATTCCTGTTCTCAATCAAGGTGAGACTGGACAAGGCGCAGGTGGAGAGCTACAGGAGCAGAATCGAGAAGGGGACCAAGTGCTATGACTTCTGGGCAAATGACTTGGTTTGGAAGAAGGACGAAAGGAAGGCGAGACCTGGGGAAAACCTCGCTGCTCTTTCGCTCCTAGCTGGGGTCACCATCTGTTAAAGTGAAAATTTAAAATCTCAAACATTTGCATACAAAACAACCTGAAGCTACTTCAAATCAAATGTATTTGTCACATACACATGGTTAGCAGATGTTAATGCGAGTGTAGGGAAATGCTTGTGCTTCTAGTTCCGACAATGCAGTAATAACCAACGAGTAATCCAACCTAACAATTCCAAAACTACTACCTAATACACACAAGTGTAAAGGGATAAAGGACATGTGCATAATGATGGTACAGAATGGCATAGGCAAGATGGTATAGAGTACAGTATATACAGTGGGGAGAACAAGTATTTGATAACCTGCCAAATCGGCAGTGTTTCCTACTTACAAAACATGTAGAAGTCTGTCATTTTTATCATAGGTACACTTCAACTGTGAGAGACGGAATCTAAAACGAAAATCACGTTATGATTTTTAAGTCATTAATTTGCATTAATTACTTAAAGCAGGGATTTTAGCCCACTCCTCCATACAGACCTTCTCCAGATCCTTCAGGTTTCGGGGCTGTCGCCGGGCAATACGGACTTTCAGCTCCCTCCAAAGATGTTCTATTGGGTTCAGGTCTGGAGTCTGGCTAGGCCACTCCAGGACCTTGAGATGCTTCTTACGGAGCCACTCCTTAGTTGCCCTGGCTGTGTGTTTCGGGTCGTTGTCATGCAGGAAGACCCAGCCCCTTACTGAGGGAAGGAGGTTGTTGGCCAAGATCTCGCGATACATGGCCCCATCCATCCTCCCCTCAATCCGGTGCAGTCGTCATGTCCCCTTTTCAGAAAAGCATCCCCAAAGAATGATGTTTCCACCTCCATGCTTCACGGTTGGGGTGGTGTTCTTGGGGTTGTACTCATCCTTCTTCTTCCTCTAAACACGGCGAGTGGAGTTTAGACCAAAAAGCTCTATTTTTGTCTCATCAGACCACATGACCTTCTCCCATTCCTCCTCTAGATCATCCAGATGGTCATTGGCAAACTTCAGACGGGCCTGGACATGTGCTGGCTTGAGCAGGGGGACCTTGCGTGCGCTGCAGGATTTTAATCCATGACATGTTCTCAGTGTAACCTGTGTTTGCTTGTTTATGTGTCTGTCTCCTACCCTGTTCCCTTTAACTCTGCTCCTGTTCTCAAGAGCGCAGCAGTGCCTGGACTTTGCAGTCCCCCTTCCGAGACTGGCTGCCTGTTGAGAACAAGGGACAGGCAGAACCTCCCACCCACACAGCAACCACCTCCTCTATATTCCACAAACCAGAATTCAGTATTTTATCTATGATTGCCATGTGAGTGTACAGAAAATCAGTGGAAAAAAATTTATGACACAACTGTACCAAAAACGATAAACTTTAATGTATGAAAATATATTGACAGGTTGGGTTTCACAAGGTGTTCATTATTGGAAGCTGTAAGGTATCCTTTGATGGCATTTATTTGTTCCAGGTTATTCATTGTTGTATCCTTGGACCTACACCAGATGATTATATATGTATTCAACCACAAGGGTGTATTAAATGAGAGAGAGGGGGGGGGAATCATAATAGAGGACTACTGAAATGGTATTATTTCAGTGTAGATGAGGGCAGGTTAAATAAAAAGATGACAGCCAGACAAGTCAGTGACTGAATCAAAAGGATTTACATCTGAATGGAGTGGACATAAGCTTACTTTGTGATCTGTAAGGTAAGTAACTTTAATGTGTCAAGCAGAATACATGTTTTCTTTGCCATTTCCCGAAACGTAGCAACGTTTAAGACATGGATTTCATGTTGTAATGTTGACTTGGTACCCCAAAAAGTAGTTTGAATGAACGTTTCCATGTTACAAGCTAAACAAAGCTTGTTTAAACAGAGAAATTGTCGCAGAAATCAGCCTTGTTTGCATAGCGACGAAGAAAAGAACACAATTTAGGCTGTGATCTTAAATTCTAATCACTCCGTCGATATAGCAATGGACGCTAATAGTCGATCGAATCCCATTGTGACGCAGTGGGGGACAGTATTTGGCATGACAGGCCCCCATTGAATGTATTAGTCTCTCACTCATATAGCAAAATGTGTACAATTATTGGAAATTGGCTTTAAAACCGCAAAAATGTCTCTACACCTTATGGCAAAATGATGACACAATATGGCAGTCCCCGCACCACAATGTTCATTCCGTTGGGCATGCACAAATAGGTTGTTGATTGCGCTCACAGAAAAAAGTGTGTAACTTTCCCTTAATCAGATTCTAGTTTCCAAATAATTCATTTAGTGCAACGATTTCATTAATGTATCAGTTTTGATTCCACAAGACACGAGCCAAGCTGATTCAAATTGTTCAGCACCGCATGACGTTTCACAGTTCAGCACCAGGATGTGGATAGCACACATGACATCATTGCCATTACCTCACGCTTGGTTTTGCAGGGGTCCTCCAATGTGCAAAGAAAACTACCCAAATGAATTTCCCAAAAGGAATCTGGTACATATGTTTGTGTGAAGTAACTATTTGTTCATTCATTCTCAAAGGGTATATGGTAACAAGGCTTGTTGATGCTTATATACACATGCTCTGCTAAGACCCGCTCAAGCCAGTGTCAAAAAGCCTCAACTTTTTTCCAAAAGCAAATTCCATCATCTCATACATGCCAATCAGCCAACAGGCTTACATAGGCTTTTAGCAATTATTGTTGGGGTTCTTATAATGGGGTAGACTCTGGCAGAGAGAGAGAGAGGCACTATCGATGCTACTGGTCGATGTTTGAAAAGAATACAGGAGCAGTGTAGGAATGAGCTTAACAAAAATGGCTATTCCTGCAGGTGATATCCAGTCAAAAGTTTGGACACACCCACTCATTCCAGGGTTTTTCTTTATTCTCTACTATTTTCTACATTGTAGAATAATGACGACATCAAAACTATGACATAACACATATGGAATCATGTAGTAACCAGAAAAGTGTTAAACAAATCAAAATTGATGTTATATTTGAGATTCTTCAAAGTAGCCACCCTTTGCCTTGATGACAGCTTTGCACGCTCTTGGCATTCTCTTATCCAGATTCATGAGGTTGTGTTGTGGCAAGGTAGGGGTGGTATAAAGTAGATAGCCCTGTTTGGTAAAAGACCAAGTCCATTTATTTGACAAGAACAGCTCAAATAAGCAAAGAGAAATGACAGTCCATCATTGCTTTAAGACATGAAGGTCAGTCAATGCGGAACATTTCAAGAACTTTG
This sequence comes from Oncorhynchus kisutch, assembly GCF_002021735.2. Taxonomy (NCBI): domain Eukaryota; kingdom Metazoa; phylum Chordata; class Actinopteri; order Salmoniformes; family Salmonidae; genus Oncorhynchus; species Oncorhynchus kisutch. The sequence continues at coordinate 14,047 of NW_022264067.1, read as the reverse complement.
AAAGTTTCTTCAATTGCAGTCGCAAAAACCATCAAGCGCTATGATGAAACTGGCTCTCCCGAGGACCGCCACAGGAAAGGAAGACCCAGAGTTACCTCTGCTGCAGAGGATAAGTTCATTAGAGTTACCAGCCTCAGAAATTGCAGCCCAAATAAATGCTTCACAGAGTTGAAGTAACAGACACATCTCAACATCAACTGTTCAGAGGAGACTGCGTGAATCAGGCCTTCATGTCAAACTGCTGCAAAGAAACCACTCCTAAAGGACACCGATAAGAACAAGAGACTTGCTTGGGGCAAGAAACACGAGCAATGGACATTAGACCGGTGGAAATCTGTCCTTTGGTCTGATTAGTGTGTCTTTGTGAGATGCAGAGTAGGTGAACGAATGATCTCCGCATGTGTGGTTCCCACCATGAAGCATGGAGTAGGAGGTGTGATGGTGCTTTGCTGGTAACACTGTCTGTGTTTTATTTAGAATTCAAGGCACGCTTAACCAGCATGGTTACCACAGCATTCTGCAGCGATACACCATCCCATCTGGTTTGCACTTAGTGGGACTATCATTTGTTTTTCAACAGGACAACGACCCAACATACCTCCAGGCTGTTTGACCAATAAGGTAGAGTGATGTAGTGCTGCATCAGACCGCCCTGGCCTCCACAATCACCCAACCTCAACCCAATTGAGATGGTTTGGGATGAGTTGGACCGCAGAGTTAAGGAAAAGCAGCAAACAAGTGCTCAACATATGTGGGAATTCCTTTAAGAATGTTGGAAAAGCATACCAGGTGAAGCTGGTTGAGAGAAGGCCAAGAGTGTACAAAGCTGTCATCAAGTTTAAAGGTGGCTACTTTGAAGAATCTAACATATATTTGGTTTCGTGTAACACTTTCTTTGGTTACCTCATGATTCCATATGTGTTATTTACAGTTTTGAGGTCTTCACTATTATACAAGAAAATAGTCAAAATAAAGAAAAAGCCTTGAATGAGTAGGTGTGTCCAAACTTTTGACTGGTACTGTATATATGTATATATGTTCACTTTTTATAGATTTGTTACATTTTCACAAAAGTTGTGCTATAATAGTGGACCAATAGAGCGCCTGTAGCACAGGCAAAGATATTTTTCCAGCACCCCAATTGAAAATAACATTCATTAAAAGTACCCTGCACCAACAAACTTCTTCCCGTGGCTATACGTTTTGGTTTTTGCCCTAACACAACACAGCTGATTCAAATGATAAAAGCTTGATGATTAGTTGATTATTTGACCGGTTAAAGGATGAGAGAGGGAGGGGTCTGACTGGATGGGTCCTTAAAAAAGGAGAGCAGGAAGCAGTAGAACTCAACTCACAAACAGAGCGCTGACATGACCAGACTACAGGTGAGAGTTCAACATAGTCATCTAGTACTGTATCTGCTTTCATCCCAAATGGTAACCTATGTGGTACACTACTTTTTACCAGGACCCATCGGGCATATGTGACCCTGTTCAAATGTAGTGCGTTACATAGGGCAGGGGTCTCCAACAGGTCATAGTAGTTTGCCAAACAATTCAGATTTTAAAAAATATATTTTTTTTCACGTGTTCAACTGTCAAACAAATCTCAAGTATCAGACACTGCAAGTTACTAAATCAACACGACTTGACGTTATCCCACCTCTGGTTAGTTAACTATTGGCTTAAAACGTCACATTTAAAACCATATCTGCCAATTTCCAGCAATATTGCCTTGTCGCTCACTCCCTGTGTAGCCAGTTGATGCCTAGTGGGTTGCCAGATTCTTTCACAACTAAGTATTAACTGCAAGGTATACTTGTCAAAAGTATAGAAATGGTATCTTTTGTTATTTGCAAACCTTGCCATGAAATGAGCATCAATTGGCAATACAGAACCATCGCTAGTTACTTTTCTTCCAGACCTAAAAGAAATGGTATTCTGATGTGATTTAAGCACTGCCATGGACTCAGAACATTACATTTTGTTCTCCATTACCAATTGTAATTGAGTGGCAAACCAGGAAATTGAACTGAGAACATTTATGAAAATGGCTGTAATTTGGGGTTTAAAATCACAGCTTTTTTTATAGGGCCCCTTTAGTAGTTTATTACTCATTTTACTGTGTCTATTGCCAGACCGGTACACTGAAGAGTTGTAGGGCAGAGAAGAATGAGCCTATTTGAAAGAAGTCGCTTGCGACGTGTGTATTAATAAAAGGTAGCTCATGCCAGGCAAGTTGAGTCTCCTGCTCTAGAAAAATGTACTTTACCAGCCAATTTCATTTGCAAAAAGGTGACTTACTAGGTGTGCCATGCATCGGGGTTAGTTATCTAGGGTGCTGTTTCGGGGAGAACCCAAGAGCATAGACTTCTCCTTATTCCCGTGTGCCAGGCTAATCTACTCTGTGGTGGAAGAGATGATACCTGGTATTCCTTAGCCCTTCATTAGTTGAATGTGTTAAGTGGACTTGCTGGGGTACTCGAGGAGAGGTTGGGGAAACACTGATGGCTTATCTCGTGTGTCTCTCAGGAGACTATCACCATGGCGATGTTGACCCTTCTACTGCTTCTCAGCGCTGCCTTTACACTGGGCGACAGAATGACTGCGCGCATAGCAAGTAAGAGTCAGCCTCACACTTTACATCACGAGTGTCAAACGCATTCCACGGAGTCTCTTGCATCTGCAGTTGGCTTACCTTTCAATGAAGACCTAGACAACCAGGTGAGGGGAGTTCCTTACTAATTAGTGACCTAAATTGATCAATCGAGGGAGGAGCGAAAACCTGTAGACACTCTGTGCTCTGTGGAATGAGTTTGTGCTTTACATCATTGATTGTGTATGTTTTGTTGTAGTGTGGCATGACTGATCTCCAAATGTTATTTTTGATGCAAGGGTCAGTCTGGACTATCCTTTAAAGTCGGCTGCAATTTCGGAACCCTCCCTGTCTTCTCCTTTCAGATGATTTGGTGACATTTGCAGCAGACCAAAGAAACCCATGCCCCAGAGGCTGGTTCCAATTTAATTCACGCTGCTTCATGTTTGTCAAAACTGCAAGGACATGGCCCAATGCAGAGGTATAATGCTTACTTAGTTTTTTGAGTTAAAGGTGCTTTGGCCTTATTTTAACAGGCGCCTCATGTAAAATACTGAACGTCCCCTTAATATGCTGTAATTGCAATTTTCTATAGGCTTTTCAATATTGTGTGGAGTTGGGCCCTCTTGTATATTAGAACCCTCAAGGCATGGGTTAAGACTGAGATGAACTAATTCCTATATTTGAGATTCCAGAAGACAAATTCTCAGACTGGACAACTGACTAATGCTTCCATTATGACATGTCTTTGTCTCTGTGTACTGCTTGCTCTAGCGCCACTGTCAGTTACTTGGACAAAAACTGAAGCCTGTGTACAACACTGTAAAGTACCTTGGCGCAAACCTGGCATCTGTGCACAGCTATGAAGAGTCCCAATTTCTACAGGCGGTGGTGTTGATCACGACTGGCAGTTTCCCTCTTACCTGGATTGGCGGATTTGATGCTGTTCAAGCAAAGGTGGAAAAGGTACCCAAAGTGAAGATGCCTTAATACTTAAGACTAATAAAACCATCAGCTCGGAGTAGGTGTTAAGACACTGGTCAGACAACTCTGTGCCAGGAGTAATCAACTGGCCAGTTTCTCAGCTGGTAATGACCACAGTTTGAGGTACCGCAGAGGAAAGATTGACATTCGCAACTCGAGTTCTACGTGGAATTTGGATATTACCATTTTAATAACTGTAAATTGCTTTGGCACAGTAGGCATGAAGTTACTTGCCTACCTTTTAACCAGACACTATTCAAGTAAACATGGCCCAATGTCATCTCTTTAAACTGATATTAATGTGACTTTAAGTATTTAGGCATGTGACCTATGCCTCGTGAAGTCATTGTCAAAAGCAAAAGAAATACTGTTGGTTGTAGGTCTAGATTTGAGTTGAGCATCTCGAAATATCCAGAGCAATTGCCACAGATGATCCATTAGATGATCCATTAGATGATCCATTAGATGATCCATTAGATGATCCATTAGATGATCCATTAGATGATCCATTAGATGATCCATTAGATGATCCATTAGATGAACCAGATACTCCATTGGCCTCTAACGATGTGAAGAGTCTGCAATGTCGGGCAGATTCGAGGGACAGGCACAACTCGGAGAGAAATGTTTTTCTCAGTTTCTGGCATGTCATGTGTGCTACTTGTATCAGTACTCGTAACGACCTAAGCATTACAAAACGTATATATTTGCTCAAATAAGCCATTATGTTTTTCGTTAATTAAATTTGCCATCTTATTGACGGCCATACAAAAACGAGTTGCTTGGTGACCAGGAAAAACGCTACCCGCTTGAGAAGGCAGATTTTGGGCTTATAGTTATCCTTCTCGCTTCGCCTCTTCCTCTTTGCTATGGCGCAGAAACGACTTACTAGCTGTCTTTTTCTAATTTTGGGATTTCTAGAAATGTGTATCAACACTTGTGTATTTTTTTCACCCAACAGTTCCAGTGTCAGTCTGCACGTTTTGCTAGTGGTGGCTTTTACCGTTTTGTTGGAGGAAAGACCATGAGTGTTGTATTTTAGAAATTGTTCAGCAAGCACATGTAACATTTGATACTGAGATCTCACTACTTCCACACAGGACAGGCTATGGTTCTGGAGTGACGGCTCCAAATTTGATCACGAGAGCTGGGCTGAAGGGGAGCCGAATAACAACAATGGTGCCAGAGAGCCATGTATTCATTTCAACTTTGGAGGTACATTATCATTCATCAAATTAAACTTTTTTGAGTAAGTTTAACAAATAAATGTGAGCTACTTTTCTCTTTTCGAGTGTACATCGAGAGGTAATTTCTATTTCGTGTTTCCTCTTAAGCTGAAAACGGCTGGAACGATGTCTCATGTGGAAAGAGCTATCCCTCCGTGTGCTCCATAAGAACCTGTTTAATCCTTCAAACTGTCAATTGAAACAGAAAATGCTACTCTGGTGTCAGCATCCTAACTGCAAATGTTTCATGTTATAGTGAATTACTTTGAAGGTATTTGTTGCTGTAAAATACATTTGACTTGTTGTGTAACTATTGTAGCTTGTTGTCAATAAAACTGGTGTACGTATTTAATCTCATGAGTCGTTATTTAACATTGCTTCACTTTGTTTCTTGAAGATGCAGTCTGGGTGTCCAGTGGGCATTTCAATTCTTTGATCCATTGTTTCTTGAAGAATAGAATTCTCTTAGGACCCAAAAAGTTGTAAAAAAAATGTGGTCTCACTGTCAACTGCGTTAAATTTCAGCAGACTTAACATGTTTAAATATTTGAGATTCAAAAACAAACATAAACTGAACAAGTTCCACAGAAATGGAATGTGTCCCTGAACCAAGGGGTCTGTTAAAAGTAAGTCAGTGTCTGGCCGCATTAAGTACTGCAGTGCATCTCCTCATGGACTGCACCAGGGTTGCCAGTTCTTGCTGTGAGATGTTACCCCACTCTTCCACGACGGCACCTGCAAGTTCCCGGACAATTCTGGGGGGGAATGGTCCTAGCCCTCACCCGCCGATCCAACAGGTCTCAGACGTGCTCAATGGGATTGAAATCAGGGCTCTTCGCTGGCCATGGCTGAACACTGGCATTCCAGTCTTGCAGGAAATCACCCACAGAACTAGCAGTGTGGTGTATTTGATGCTGGAGGGTCATGTCAGAATGAGGGAGGAGGATGTCTTCCCTGTACTGCACAGTGTTGTGATTACCTGCTATGACAGCAACCTCAGTCCGATGATGCTGTGACACGCCGCCCCAGACCATGACGGACCCTCCACCTCAATCGATCCTGCTCCAGATTACAGGCCTCGGTGTAACGCTCATTCCTTAGACTATAATGCGACTCCGACCACCCCTGGTGAGACATATCCGCGACTCGTCAGTGACGAGCTTGTTTTGTTTTTTTGCCAGTCCTGCCTGGTCCAGCGAGGGTGGGTTTGTGCCCATAGGTGACGTAGGCAGGTCCTCACCGGCAACAATAGCATCAAATAGTCCCCGTGATATGCAACTGTTCAGGGAAGTCAGGAACCAATACGCGAAGGCCAGCTTCTTCAGGCAGAAGTTTGCATCCTGTAGCTCCAACTCCAAAAAGTTCTGGGACACTGAAGTCCATGGAGAACAAGAGTGCTATCTAACCTCCAAACGAGCTTCAATGCCATACAACACTCCTTCCGTGGTCTCCAACTGCTCTTAAAAGCTAGTAAAACCAAATGCATGCTTTTCAACCGATCGCTGCCTGCACCCGCATGCCCGACTAGCACACCACCCTGGATGGTTCCGACCTTGAATATGTGGACATCTATAAGTACCTAGGTGTCTGGCTAGACTGCAAACTCTCCTTCCAGACTCATATCAAACATCTCCAATCGAAAATCAAATCAAGAGTCGGCTTTCTATTCCGCAACAAAGCCTCCTTCACTCACGCCGCCAAGCTTACCCTAGTAAAACTGACTATCCTACCGATCCTCGACTTCGGCGATGTCATCTACAAAATGGCTTCCAACACTCTACTCAGCAAACTGGATGCAGTCTATCACAGTGCCATCCGTTTTGTCACTAAAGCACCTTATACCACCCACCACTGCGACTTGTATGCTCTAGTCGGCTGGCCCTCGCTACATATTCGTCGCCAGACCCACTGGCTCCAGGTCATCTACAGGTCCATACTAGGTAAAACTCCGCCTTATCTCAGTTCACTGGTCACGATGGCAACACCCATCCGTAGCACGCGCTCCAGCAGGTGTATCTCACTGATCATCCCTAAATTTTAATTATTCGCCTACCTCCTCATGCCTTTTGCACACATTGTATATAGACTCCCCCTTTTTTTTCTCTACTGTGTTACTGACTTGTTAATGGTTTGCTCCATGTGTAACTCTGTGTTGTCTGTTCACACTGCTATGCTTTATCTTGGCCAGGTCGCAGTTGCAAATGAGAACTTGTTCTCAACTAGCCTACCTGGTTAAATAAAGGTGAAATAAAAAAATGAAAAACAAGACCTCAGTCCAGCGCCTCTCAGCCTATTGCGGACAGTCTGAGCACTGATGGAGGGATTGTGCGTTCCTGGTGTAACTCGGGCAGTTGTTGCCATCCTGTACCTGTCCCGCAGGTGTGATGTTCCGATCCTGTGCAGGTGTTACACGTGTTCTGCCACTGCGAGGACGATCAGCTGTCGTTCCTGTCTCACTGCACGGACAATGCAAGTTAATGCCCTGGCCACATCTGCAGTCCTCATGCCTCCTTGCAGCATGCCTAAGGCACGTTCACGCAGGGACCCTGGGCGTCTATCTTTTGGTGTCTTTCAGTAGAAAAGCCTCTAGTGTCCTAACTGACCTTAATTGCCTACCGTCTGTAAGCTGTTAGTGTCTTAACGACAGGTGCATATTCATTAACGTCTGGAAACGGTGTTTAAACCATTGACAATGAAGATCTGTGAAGTTACTTGGATTTTTACAAATTCTTTGAAAGACAGGGTCCTGAAAAAGGGATGTTTCTTTTTTGCTTTATTACTCTACTAACACTAATGTCAACGAATAGTGTGTGTGTAGCTTTCAAAGTTGAAAATTATCACGTGGATGTCAGAATGCTGTGTGAATATTAGTGTCACATATCCCTACTCCATCCGTTCCCTGTGGGGCAGTCGTTTGGTTTGTAGAATCCCAGAATGTAGCTTTGCGTTTCCAAACTCTCGCTGGGTTTAGACGTGAGTACTTATTAGAGCCAACTGTATTAGACTGTTCTACCTGCAGCTATGGTACCTGTTCATCGGACGTGCTGTTTTCGACTCTCTCTCGACCTCAATGCTCGGCTATGAAAAGCCCACTGACGTTTCCTCCGGATGTGCTGACCTGTTGCACCCCCTACAACCACTTATTTGACCCTGCTGGTCAAATAACAGCTTGAACGATCTGAACTTAATGGCCATGTACTCTAATCTCCACCCGGCACAGCCAGAAGAGGACTGGCCACCCCTCAGAGCACGGTTCCTGCCTTTCGAGGGAGGTTTTTTTCCCCCCTAGCAACCATGCTGCTACATCTGCATTGCTTGCTGTTTGGGTGTCTGTATAAGCATGTGAAATCTTCTGTAAAAAGGGCATTGGAAATGCATTTCATATGGAATCGCATGATGCTCAGTGTGTTTATTCCCTCCGTGCACAGCTAGCTAGTATAATTGTATCACAGTAATGAGGTGAAGGTGGCGGCAATACCCATTAGGGTCAGTAAGGGAAGAAGGAGGACGTGCTTAACTCAACTCCCTTCCGTAAACCATTAAAGGTGCTTGGAACCAAAAATAGATTTTTGTTTTGTATGATACCCATCAAGGACGAGACTGGCGAGGCCACCTCCAAGACTATGGTGGACATCAACACCCAAGGTCATCCTTGAGTGACCGAGGTCATGAACGCTGGAATGTATTTATTTATTTTTTCTTCCATGGTACATTGTCAATAGAGATCGCTTTCCTACCCCCTCCTCCAGGTTTGGTGACTGGACCAACCAGACCCTCAAGACTGCCATGGGCAAGTCCCTTTATTTGGTACCAGGAAGGATGGGAGAACAACCTGAAGGTAAGTCTCTCTTTGCACACGACAGCAGCATCCAGGCCTCCACCTAGTACGGAAGGGAGCCGCAGCTGTTGACTGAGGTAAGCAATGCAATTGTTATTGCACATACTGTAGTCTTTCAAATTTTGAATAACGTACTTTCTGATCACTGAAACCCCACCTGATATGTTTGAACCAGATCAGAACGCCTTGGAGGACCACCTTCCTAGGAAATATAATTGTATTTATTCCTGTTCTCAATCAAGGTGAGACTGGACAAGGCGCAGGTGGAGAGCTACAGGAGCAGAATCGAGAAGGGGACCAAGTGCTATGACTTCTGGGCAAATGACTTGGTTTGGAAGAAGGACGAAAGGAAGGCGAGACCTGGGGAAAACCTCGCTGCTCTTTCGCTCCTAGCTGGGGTCACCATCTGTTAAAGTGAAAATTTAAAATCTCAAACATTTGCATACAAAACAACCTGAAGCTACTTCAAATCAAATGTATTTGTCACATACACATGGTTAGCAGAAGTTAATGCGAGTGTAGGGAAATGCTTGTGCTTCTAGTTCCGACAATGCAGTAATAACCAACGAGTAATCCAACCTAACAATTCCAAAACTACTACCTAATACACACAAGTGTAAAGGGATAAAGGACATGTGCATAATGATGGTACAGAATGGCATAGGCAAGATGGTATAGAGTACAGTATATACAGTGGGGAGAACAAGTATTTGATAACCTGCCAAATCGGCAGTGTTTCCTACTTACAAAACATGTAGAAGTCTGTCATTTTTATCATAGGTACACTTCAACTGTGAGAGACGGAATCTAAAACGAAAATCACGTTATGATTTTTAAGTCATTAATTTGCATTAATTACTTAAAGCAGGGATTTTAGCCCACTCCTCCATACAGACCTTCTCCAGATCCTTCAGGTTTCGGGGCTGTCGCCGGGCAATACGGACTTTCAGCTCCCTCCAAAGATGTTCTATTGGGTTCAGGTCTGGAGTCTGGCTAGGCCACTCCAGGACCTTGAGATGCTTCTTACGGAGCCACTCCTTAGTTGCCCTGGCTGTGTGTTTCGGGTCGTTGTCATGCAGGAAGACCCAGCCCCTTACTGAGGGAAGGAGGTTGTTGGCCAAGATCTCGCGATACATGGCCCCATCCATCCTCCCCTCAATCCGGTGCAGTCGTCATGTCCCCTTTTCAGAAAAGCATCCCCAAAGAATGATGTTTCCACCTCCATGCTTCACGGTTGGGGTGGTGTTCTTGGGGTTGTACTCATCCTTCTTCTTCCTCTAAACACGGCGAGTGGAGTTTAGACCAAAAAGCTCTATTTTTGTCTCATCAGACCACATGACCTTCTCCCATTCCTCCTCTAGATCATCCAGATGGTCATTGGCAAACTTCAGACGGGCCTGGACATGTGCTGGCTTGAGCAGGGGGACCTTGCGTGCGCTGCAGGATTTTAATCCATGACATGTTCTCAGTGTAACCTGTGTTTGCTTGTTTATGTGTCTGTCTCCTACCCTGTTCCCTTTAACTCTGCTCCTGTTCTCAAGAGCGCAGCAGTGCCTGGACTTTGCAGTCCCCCTTCCGAGACTGGCTGCCTGTTGAGAACAAGGGACAGGCAGAACCTCCCACCCACACAGCAACCACCTCCTCTATATTCCACAAACCAGAATTCAGTATTTTATCTATGATTGCCATGTGAGTGTACAGAAAATCAGTGGAAAAAAATTTTATGACACAACTGTACCAAAAACGATAAACTTTAATGTATGAAAATATATTGACAGGTTGGGTTTCACAAGGTGTTCATTATTGGAAGCTGTAAGGTATCCTTTGATGGCATTTATTTGTTCCAGGTTATTCATTGTTGTATCCTTGGACCTACACCAGATGATTATATATGTATTCAACCACAAGGGTGTATTAAATGAGAGAGAGGGGGGGGGAATCATAATAGAGGACTACTGAAATGGTATTATTTCAGTGTAGATGAGGGCAGGTTAAATAAAAAGATGACAGCCAGACAAGTCAGTGACTGAATCAAAAGGATTTACATCTGAATGGAGTGGACATAAGCTTACTTTGTGATCTGTAAGGTAAGTAACTTTAATGTGTCAAGCAGAATACATGTTTTCTTTGCCATTTCCCGAAACGTAGCAACGTTTAAGACATGGATTTCATGTTGTAATGTTGACTTGGTACCCCAAAAAGTAGTTTGAATGAACGTTTCCATGTTACAAGCTAAACAAAGCTTGTTTAAACAGAGAAATTGTCGCAGAAATCAGCCTTGTTTGCATAGCGACGAAGAAAAGAACACAATTTAGGCTGTGATCTTAAATTCTAATCACTCCGTCGATATAGCAATGGACGCTAATAGTCGATCGAATCCCATTGTGACGCAGTGGGGGACAGTATTTGGCATGACAGGCCCCCATTGAATGTATTAGTCTCTCACTCATATAGCAAAATGTGTACAATTATTGGAAATTGGCTTAAACCGCAAAAATGTCTCTACACCTTATGGCAAAATGATGACACAATATGGAAGTCCCCGCACCACAATGCTCATTCCGTTGGGCATGCACAAATAGGTTGTTGATTGCGCTCACAGAAAAAAGTGTGTAACTTTCCCTTAATCAGATTCTAGTTTCCAATAATTCATTTAGTGCAACGATTTCATTAATGTATCAGTTTTGATTCCACAAGACACGAGCCAAGCTGATTCAATTGTTCAGCACCGCATGACGTTTCACAGTTCAGCACCAGGATGTGGATAGCACACATGACATCATTGCCATTACCTCACGCTTGGTTTTGCAGGGGTCCTCCAATGTGCAAAGAAAACTACCCAAATGAATTTCCCAAAAGGAATCTGGTACATATGTTTGTGTGAAGTAACTATTTGTTCATTCATTCTCAAAGGGTATATGGTAACAAGGCTTGTTGATGCTTATATACACATGCTCTGCTAAGACCCGCTCAAGCCAGTGTCAAAAAGCCTCAACTTTTTCCAAAAGCAATTCCATCATCTCATACATGCCAATCAGCCAACAGGCTTACAATAGGCTTTTAGCAATTATTGTTGGGGTTCTTATAATGGGGTAGACTCTGGCAGAGAGAGAGAGAGGCACTATCGATGCTACTGGTCGATGTTTGAAAAGAATACAGGAGCAGTGTAGGAATGAGCTTAACAAAAATGGCTATTCCTGCAGGTGGATATCCAGTCAAAAGTTTGGACACACCCACTCATTCCAGGGTTTTTCTTTATTCTCTACTATTTTCTACATTGTAGAATAATGACGACATCAAAACTATGACATAACACATATGGAATCATGTAGTAACCAGAAAAGTGTTAAACAAATCAAAATTGATGTTATATTTGAGATTCTTCAAAGTAGCCACCCTTTGCCTTGATGACAGCTTTGCACGCTCTTGGCATTCTCTTATCCAGATTCATGAGGTTGTGTTGTGGCAAGGTAGGGGTGGTATAAAGTAGATAGCCCTGTTTGGTAAAAGACCAAGTCCATTTATTTGACAAGAACAGCTCAAATAAGCAAAGAGAAATGACAGTCCATCATTGCTTTAAGACATGAAGGTCAGTCAATGCGGAACATTTCAAGAACTTTGAAAGTTTCTTCAATTGCAGTCGCAAAAACCATCAAGCGCTATGATGAAACTGGCTCTCCCGAGGACCGCCACAGGAAAGGAAGACCCAGAGTTACCTCTGCTGCAGAGGATAAGTTCATTAGAGTTACCAGCCTCAGAAATTGCAGCCCAAATAAATGCTTCACAGAGTTGAAGTAACAGACACATCTCAACATCAACTGTTCAGAGGAGACTGCTGTGAATCAGGCCTTCATGTCAAACTGCTGCAAAGAAAACCACTCCTAAAGGACACCGATAAGAACAAGAGACTTGCTTGGGGCAAGAAACACGTGCAATGGACATTAGACCGGTGGAAATCTGTCCTTTGGTCTGATTAGTGTGTCTTTGTGAGATGCAGAGTAGGTGACGAATGATCCTCCGCATGTGGTTCCCACCATGAAGCATGGAGTAGGAGGTGTGATGGTGCTTTGCTGGTAACACTGTCTGTGTTTTATTTAGAATCAAGGCACGCTTAACCAGCATGGTACCACAGCATTCTGCAGCGATACAACCATCCCATTGGTTTGCCTTAGTGGGACTATCATTTGTTTTTCAACAGGACAACGACCCAACATACCTCCCAGGCTGTTTGACCAATAAGGTAGAGTGATTGTAGTGCTGCATCAGGACCGCCCTGGCCTCCACAATCACCCAACTCAACCCAATTGAGATGGTTTGGGATGAGTTGGACCGCAGAGTTAAGGAAAAGCAGCAAACAAGTGCTCAACATATGTGGGAATTCCTTTAAGAATGTTGGAAAAGCATACCAGGTGAAGCTGGTTGAGAGAAGGCCAAGAGTGTACAAAGCTGTCATCAAGTTTAAAGGTGGCTACTTTGAAGAATCTAACATATATTTGGTTTCGTGTAACACTTTCTTTGGTTACCTCATGATTCCATATGTGTTATTTACAGTTTTGAGGTCTTCACTATTATACAAGAAAATAGTCAAAATAAAGAAAAGCCTTGAATGAGTAGGTGTGTCCAAACTTTTGACTGGTACTGTATATGTATATATGTTCACTTTTTATAGATTTGTTACATTTTCACAAAAGTTGTGCTATAATAGTGGACCAATAGAGCGCCTGTAGCACAGGCAAAGATATTTTTCCAGCACCCCAATTGAAAATAACATTCATTAAAAGTACCCTGCACCAACAAACTTCTTCCGTGGCTATACGTTTTGGTTTTTGCCCTAAACAACACACAGCTGATTCAAATGATAAAGCTTGATGATTAGTTGATTATTTGACCGGTTAAAGGATGAGAGAGGGAGGGGTCTGACTGGATGGGTCCTTAAAAAGGAGAGCAGGAAGCAGTAGAACTCAACTCACAAACAGAGCGCTGACATGACCAGACTACAGGTGAGAGTTCAACATAGTCATCTAGTACTGTCTGCTTTCATCCCAAATGGTAACCTATGTGGTACACTACTTTTTACCAGGACCCATCGGGCCCATGTGACCCTGTTCAAATGTAGCAGGGGTCTCCACCGGTCATAGTAGTTGCCAAACAATTCAGATTTTAAAAAATATATTTTTTTCACGTGTTCAACTGTCAAACAAATCTCAAGTATCAGACACTGAAGTTACTAAATCGCTTGCGACGTGTGTATTAATAAAAGGTAGCTCATGCCAGCAAGTTAAGTGAGTCTCCTGCTCTAGAAAAATGTACTTTACCAGCAATTTCATTGCAAAAAGGTGACTTACTAGGTGTGCCATGCATCGGGGTAGTTATCTAGGGTGCTGTTTCGGGGAGAACCCAAGAG
>NW_022264066.1:0-36169 GCF_002021735.2 Oncorhynchus kisutch | reverse complement strand
TCAAGGAAAACTATCACCAGCTTTGTTGTGGTCCTCAATGGTGTGTGTCACGCTGATCCTCGGAAGTAAGTAATGTCTTGCTTTTTCATCTGACATTTTGACATCAGTGTGACAGGAAAGTTGCTAGTCATTGTTACATGACAGTAGGTTGTCGTAAGACAAGGCTGCATGAAGTGTGAACTGGAGCTTCTTGGATCCACAAAAAATGTGTTTTTGGGATGCGGGCGGGCATCGATCCCCAATACCTATACATGCTACCAATTGATCAAATTCCCCAGCTGTTTGGAATTTCTGCAAGAAGCAACCAAGAGTGTCCAGTCTTGTCAGGCTATGCTCTTGGTTGACTTGTTAGTTTACGTGCCAGCACTTGAGGAGGCTCAGTGCATCTCAACAATTGCACCCAATAGCTAGTGGCCGGTTAGCTCAGTTGGTTAGAGTCTGATGCTAGTAATGCAAAGTCATGGGTTCGATCCCGTACGGCCTAATATGTAATTTTGAGTGTCAAATTGTGAGTCACATGCATGTAAATTGTCAATGGTGCCCACATAATTAAAGTTAAGTGCATTGCTGAAATTGCTCAGTTGGAAGAGCGTTAGACTGAAGATCTGAAAGTCCCTGGTTCGATACAGGTTTTTCGGGATTTGTTATTTGTTCTTTCTTTATGCTCTGGCTTCAAGGAAACTATCCACAGCTTTGTTTTGTGGATCTCAATGGTGTGTGTCACGCTTGCTCCTCTGAAAGTAAGTAATGCTTTGCTTTTTCATCTGAACATTTTGACATCAGTGTGACAGGAAAGTGCTTGTCATTGTGACATGACAGTAGGTTGTCGTAAGACAAGGCTGCATGAAGTGTGAACTGAAGCTTTCTTGGATCCACAAAAAAATGTGTTTTTGGGGAATGCGGGCATCGACTCCCAATACCTATAGCATGCTACCAATTGATCAAATTCCCCAGCTGTTTGGAATTTCCGCAAGAAGCAACCAAGAGTGTCCAGTCTTGTCAGGCAATGCTCTTGGTTGACTTGTTAGTTTACGCGCCAGCACTTGCAGAGGCTTGGTGCATCTCAACAATTGCGTGCAATAGCTAGTGAGCGGTTAGCTCAGTAGGTTAGAGTGTGGTGCTAATAATGCCAAGGTCATGGATTCGATCCCTGTACTGGCTAATATGTAGATTTTGAGTGTCAAAAATTCTGAGTCACATGCATGTAAATTGTCAATGGTGCCTGGCGCGTAAACTAACAAGTCAACCAAGAGCATTGCCTGACAAGACTGGACACTCTTGGTTGCTTCTTGCGGAAATTCCAAACTGCTGGGGAATTAGGTCAAATGCTTTGCATGCGTGAGGTAGTGGGATCGATGCCCGCATTCTCCAAAAGCACAATGTTTTATGGATCCAAGAAAACTGTAGTTCACACTTCATGCAGCTTTGTCTTACGACAACCTACTGTCATGTAACAATGACAAGCAACTTTCCTGTCACACTGATGTCAAAATGTCTTGGTGTGGTCTGGGTTTTTTGTTTGGTGGGCTTTTGTTTGGGGGGTCTTTTGTTGGTGGTTCTTTTGTTTGGTGGGTCTTTTGTTTTGTTTGGTGGGTCTTTTGTTTGACCCAGACAAGAACCAGACACCAAGACTTTGTCAGCTTGGGGGTTTGAACTTGCAACCTTTCAATTACTAGTCCAGCGCTCTAACCACTAGGCTACCCTTCCGCCTGGTTTTGGTCTTGGTCTTGTCTTGTCTTGGTCTTGTTCTTGGTCTGGTCTTGTTCTTGGTCTTAGTCTGGTCTTGGTCTTGGTCTTGGTCTGGGTCATGGGTTCGATCCCCGTACTGGCTAATATGTACATTTTGAGTGTCAAAATTGTGAGTCACATGCATGTAAATTATCAATGGTGCCACATAATTAAGTTTAGTGAATTGCAGAAATATCTCAGTTGGGAGAGTGTTAGACTGAAGATCTAATGGTCTCTGGTTCAATCCCGGTTTTTGGCATTTGTATTTGTTTCTTTCTATATGCTCTGGCTTCAAGGAAACTATCCCCAGCTTTGTTGTGGTCCTCAATGGTGTGTGTCACGCTGCTCCTCGGAAAGTAAGTAATGTCTTGCTTTTTCATCTGACATTTTGACATCAGTGTGACAGGAAAGTTGCTAGTCATTGTTACATGACAGTAGGTTGTCGTAAGACAAGGCTGCATGAAGTGTGAACTGGAGCCATTCTTGGATCCACAAAAAAACGTGTTTTTGGGGAATGCGGGCATCGATCCCAATACCTATAGCATGCTACCAATTGATCAAATTCCCCAGCTATTTGGAATTTCCGCAAGAAGCAACCAAGAGTGTCCAGTCCTGTCAGGCTATGCTCTTGGTTGACTTGTTAGTTTACGCACCAGCACTTGCAGAGGCTTGGTGCATCTCACAATTGCGTGCAATAGCTAGTGAGCGGTTAGCTCAGTAGGTTAGAGTGTGGTGCTAATAATGCCAAGGTCATGGATTCGATCCCCGTACTGGCTAATATGTAGATTTTGAGTGTCAAAATTGTGAGTCACATGCATGTAAATTGTCAATGGTGCCACATAATTAAGTTAAGTGCATTGCTGAAATAGCTCAGTTGGGAGAGCGTTAGACTGAAGATCTAAAAGTCCCTGTTTCGATCCCTGTTTTTGGCATTTGTATTTGTTCTTTCTTTATGCTCTGGCTTCAAGGAAACAATCCCCAGCTTTGTTGTGGTCCTCAATGGTGTGTGCCACGCTGCTCCTCTGAAAGTAAGTAATGTCTTGCTTTTTCATCTGACATTTTGACATCAGTGTGACAGGAAAGTTGCTAGTCATTGTTACATGACAGTAGGTTGTCGTAAGACAAGGCTGCATGAAGTGTGAACTGGAGCATTCTTGGATCCACAAAAAAATGTGTTTTTGGGGAATGCGGGCATCGATCCCAATACCTATAGCATGCTACCAATTGATCAAATTCCCCAGCTGTTTGGAATTTCCGCAAGAAGCAACCAAGAGTGTCCAGTCTTGTCAGGCTATGCTCTTGGTTGACTTGTTAGTTTACGCGCCAGCACTTGCAGAGGCTTGGTGCATCTCAACAATTGCGTGCAATAAGCTAGTGAGCGGTTAGCTCAGTAGGTTAGTGTGTGGTGCTAATAATGCCAAGTTCATGGATTCGATCCCCGTACTGGCTAATATGTAGATTTTGAGTGTCAAAATTGTGAGTCACATGCATGTAAATTGTCAATGGTGCCTGGCGCGTAAACTAACAAGTCAACCAAGAGCATAGCCTGACAAGACTGGACACTCTTGGTTGCTTCTTGCAGAAATTCCAAACTGCTGGGGAATTAGGTCAAATGCTTTGCATGCGTGAGGTAGTGGGATCGATGCCCGCATTCTCCAAAAGCACATTGTTTTATGGATCCAAGAAAACTGTAGTTCACACTTCATGCAGCTTTGTCTTACGACAACCTACTGTCATGTAACAATGACAAGCAACTTTCCTGTCACACTGATGTCAAAATGTCTTGGTGTGGTCTGGGGTCTTTTGTTTGGTGGGCTTTTGTTTGGTGGGTCTTTTGTATGGTGGATCGTTTGTTTGGTGGATCTTTTGTTTGGTGGGTCTTTTGTTTGACCCAGACAAGACCCAGACACCAAGATCTTGTCAGCTTGGGGGTTTGAACTTGCAACCTTTCAATTACTAGTCCAGCGCTCTAACCACTAGGCTACCCTTCCGCCTGGTTTTGGTCTTGGTCTTGTCTTGTCTTGGTCTTGTTCTTGGTCTGGTCTTGTTCTTGGTCTTAGTCTGGGTCTTGGTCTTGGTCTGGGTCATGGGTTCGATCCCCGTACTGGCTAATATGTACATTTTGAGTGTCAAAATTGTGAGTCACATGCATGTAAATTGTCAATGGTGCCACATAATTAAGTTTAGTGAATTGCAGAAATATCTCAGTTGGGAGAGTGTTAGACTGAAGATCTAATGGTCTCTGGTTCAATCCCGGTTTTTGGCATTTGTTTTTGTTCTTTCTATATGCTCTGGCTTCAAGGAAACTATCCCCAGCTTTGTTGTGGTCCTCAATGGTGTGTGTCACACTGCTCCTCGGAAAGTAAGTAATGTCTTGCTTTTTCATCTGACATTTTGACATCAGTATGACAGGAAAGTTGCTAGTCATTGTTACATGACAGTAGGTTGTCGTAAGACAAGGCTGCATGAAGTGTGAACTGGAGCTTTCTTGGATGCACAAAAAAAAATGTTTTTGGGGAATGCGGGCATCGATCCCAATACCTATAGCATGCTACCAATTGATCAAATTCCCCAGCTGTTTGGAATTTCTGCAAGAAGCAACCAAGAGTGTCCAGTCTTGTCAGGCTATGCTCTTGGTTGACTTGTTAGTTTACGTGCCAGCACTTGCAGAGGCTCAGTGCATCTAAACAATTGCACCCAATAGCTAGTGGCCGGTTAGCTCAGTTGGTTAGAGTCTGATGCTAGTAATGCAAAGGTCATGGGTTCGATCCCTGTACTGGCTAATATGTACATTTTGAGTGTCAAAATTGTGAGTCACATGCATGTAAATTGTCAATGGTGCCACATAATTAAGTTAAGTGCATTGCTGAAATTGCTCAGTTGGGAGAGCGTTAGACTGAAGATTTAAAAGTCCCTGGTTCGATCCAGGTTTTCGGGATTTGTATTGGTTCTTTCTTTATGCTCTGGCTTCAAGGAAACTATCCACAGCTTTCTTTGTGGATCTCAATGGTGTGTGTCACGCTGCTCCTTTGAAAGTAAGTAATGCTTTGCTTTTTCATCTGACATTTTGACATCAGTGTGACAGGAAAGTTGCTTGTCATTGTGACATGACAGTAGGTTGTCGTAAGACAAGGCTGCATGAAGTGCGAACTTGAGCTTTCTTGGATCCACAAAAAAATGTGTTTTTGGGGAATGCGGGCATCGATCCCAATACCTATAGCATGCTACCAATTGATCAAATTCCCCAGCTGTTTGGAATTTCTGCAAGAAGCAACCAAGAGTGTCCAGTCTTGTCAGGCTATGCTCTTGTTTGACTTGTTAGTTTACGCGCCAGCACTTGCAGAGGCTTAGTGCATCTCAACCAAATGCGCCCAATAGCTAGTGTCCGGTTAGCTCAGTTGGTTAGAGTCTGATGCTAATAATGCAAAGGTCATGGGTTCGATCCCCGTACTGGCTAATATGTACATTTAGACTGTCAAAATTGTGAGTCACATGCATGTAAATTGTCAATGGTGCCACATAATTAAGTTAAGTGCATTGCTGAAATTGCTCAGTTGGGAGAGCGTTAGACTGAAGATTTAAAAGTCCCTGGTTCGATCCCGGGATTTGGATTTGTTCTTTCTTTATGCTCTGGCTTCAAGGAAACTATCCACAGCTTTCTTTGTGGATCTCAATGGTGTGTGTCACGCTGCTCCTTTGAAAGTAAGTAATGCTTTGCTTTTTCATCTGACATTTTGACATCAGTGTGACAGGAAAGTTGCTTGTCATTGTGACATGACAGTAGGTTGTCGTAAGACAAGGCTGCATGAAGTGTGAACTGGAGCTTTCTTGGATCCACAAAAAAATGTGTTTTTGGGGAATGCGGGCATCGATCCCAATACCTATAGCATGCTACCAATTGATCAAATTCCCCAGCTGTTTGGAATTTCTGCAAGAAGCAACCAAGAGTGTCCAGTCTTGTCAGGCTATGCTCTTGGTTGACTTGTTAGTTTATGTGCCAGCACTTGCAGAGGCTCAGTGCATCTCAACAATTGCACCCAATAGCTAGTGGCCGGTTAGCTCAGTTGGTTAGAGTCTGATGCTAGTAATGCAAAGGTCATGGTTTCGATCCCCGTACTGGCTAATATGTACATTTTGAGTGTCAAAATTGTGAGTCACATGCATGTAAATTGTCAATGGTGCCACATAATTAAGTTTAGTGAATTGCAGAAATATCTCAGTTGGGAGAGCGTTAGACTGAAAATTTAAAAGTCCCTGGTTCGATCCTGGTTTTCGGGATTTGTATTTGTTCGTTCTTTATGCTCTGGCTTCAAGGAAACTATCCACAGCTTTGTTTGTGGATCTCAATGGTGTGTGTCACGCTGCTCCTCTGAAAGTAAGTAATGCTTTGCTTTTTCATCTGACATTTTGACATCAGTGTGACAGGAAAGTTGCTTGTCATTGTGACATGACAGTAGGTTGTCGTAAGACAAGGCTGCATGAAGTGTGAACTGAAGATTTCTTGGATCCACCAAAAAAATGTGTTTTTGGGGAATGCGGGCATCGACCCCAATACCTATAGCATGCTACCAATTGATCAAATTCCCCAGCTGTTTGGAATTTCCGCAAGAAGCAACCAAGAGTGTCCAGTCTTGTCAGGCAATGCTCTTGGTTGACTTGTTAGTTTACGCGCCAGCACTTGCAGAGGCTTGGTGCATCTCAACAATTGCGTGCAATAGCTAGTGAGCGGTTAGCTCAGTAGGTTAGAGTGTGGTGCTAATAATGCCAAGGTCATGGATTCGATCCCCGTACTGGCTAATATGTAGATTTTGAGTGTCAAAATTCTGAGTCACATGCATGTAAATTGTCAATGGTGCCTGGCGTGTAAACTAACAAGTCAACCAAGAGCATAGCCTGACAAGACTGGACACTCTTGGTTGCTTCTTGCGGAAATTCCAAACTGCTGGGGAATTAGGTCAAATGCTTTGCATGCGTGAGGTAGTGGGATCGATGCCCGCATTCTCCAAAAGCACATTGTTTTATGGATCCAAGAAAACTGTAGTTCACACTTCATGCAGCTTTGTCTTACGACAACCTACTGTCATGTATCAATGACAAGCAACTTTCCTGTCACACTGATGTCAAAATGTCTTGGTGTGGTCTGAGTCTTGGGTCTTTTGTTTGGTGGGTCTTTTGTTTGGTGGATCTTTTGTTTGGTGGGTCTTTGGTTTGGTGGGTCTTTGGTTTGGTGGGTCTTTTGTTTGGTTTGGTGGGTCTTTTGTTTTGTTTGGTGGATCTTTTGTTTTGTGGGTCTTTTGTTTGGTGGGTCTTTTGTTTGACCCAGACAAGTCCCAGACACCAAGACCTTGTCAGCTTGGGGGATTGAACTTGCAACCTTTCAATTACTAGTCCAGCGCTCTAACCACTAGGCTACCCTTCCGCCTGGTTTTGGTCTTGGTCTTGTCTTGTCTTGGTCTTGTTCTTGGTCTGGTCTTGTTCTTGGTCTTAGTCTGGGTCTTGGTCTTGGTCTGGGTCATGGGTTCGATCCCCGTACTGGCTAATATGTACATTTTGAGTGTCAAAATTGTGAGTCACATGCATGTAAATTGTCAATGGTGCCACATAATTAAGTTTAGTGAATTGCAGAAATATCTCAGTTGGGAGAGTGTTAGACTGAAGATCTAATGGTCTCTGGTTCATTCCCGGTTTTTGGCATTTGTTTTTGTTCTTTCTATATGCTCTGGCTTCAAGGAAACTATCCCCAGCTTTGTTGTGGTCCTCAATGGTGTGTGTCACACTGCTCCTCGGAAAGTAAGTAATGTCTTGCTTTTTCATCTGACATTTTGACATCAGTGTGACAGGAAAGTTGCTAGTCATTGTTACATGACAGTAGGTTGTCGTAAGACAAGGCTGCATGAAGTGTGAACTGGAGCTTTCTTGGATGCACAAAAAAAATTGTTTTTGGGGAATGCGGGCATCGATCCCAATACCTATAGCATGCTACCAATTGATCAAATTCCCCAGCTGTTTGGAATTTCTGCAAGAAGCAACCAAGAGTGTCCAGTCTTGTCAGGCTATGCTCTTGGTTGACTTGTTAGTTTACGTGCCAGCACTTGCAGAGGCTCAGTGCATCTCAACAATTGCACCCAATAGCTAGTGGCCGGTTAGCTCAGTTGGTTAGAGTCTGATGCTATTAATGCAAAGGTCATGGGTTCGATACCTGTACTGGCTAATATGTACATTTTGAGTGTCAAAATTGTGAGTCACATGCATGTAAATTGTCAATGGTGCCACATAATTAAGTTAAGTGCATTGCTGAAATTGCTCAGTTGGGAGAGCGTTAGACTGAAGATTTAAAAGTCCCTGGTTCGATCCAGGTTTTCGGGATTTGTATTGGTTCTTTCTTTATGCTCTGGCTTCAAGGAAACTATCCACAGCTTTGTTTGTGGATCTCAATGGTGTGTGTCACGCTGCTCCTCTGAAAGTAAGTAATGCTTTGCTTTTTCATCTGACATTTTGACATCAGTGTGACAGGAAAGTTGCTTGTCATTGTGACATGACAGTAGGTTGTCGTAAGACAAGGCTGCATGAAGTGCGAACATGAGCTTTCTTGGATCCACAAAAAAATGTGTTTTTGGGGAATGCGGGCATCGATCCCAATACCTATAGCATGCTAACAATTGATCAAATTCCCCAGCTGTTTGGAATTTCTGCAAGAAGCAACCAAGAGTGTCCAGTCTTGTCAGGCTATGCTCTTGGTTGACTTGTTAGTTTATGTGCCAGCACTTGCAGAGGCTCAGTGCATCTCAACAATTGCACCCAATAGCTAGTGGCCGGTTAGCTCAGTTGGTTAGAGTCTGATGCTAGTAATGCAAAGGTCATGGTTTCGATCCCCGTACTGGCTAATATGTACATTTTGAGTGTCAAAATTGTGAGTCACATGCATGTAAATTGTCAATGGTGCCACATAATTAAGTTTAGTGAATTGCAGAAATATCTCAGTTGGGAGAGCGTTAGACTGAAAATTTAAAAGTCCCTGGTTCGATCCTGGTTTTCGGGATTTGTATTTGTTCTTTCTTTATGCTCTGGCTTCAAGGAAACTATCCACAGCTTTGTTTGTGGATCTCAATGGTGTGTGTCACGCTGCTCCTCTGAAAGTAAGTAATGCTTTGCTTTTTCATCTGACATTTTGACATCAGTGTGACAGGAAAGTTGCTTGTCATTGTGACATGACAGTAGGTTGTCGTAAGACAAGGCTGCATGAAGTGTGAACTGAAGATTTCTTGGATCCACCAAAAAAATGTGTTTTTGGGGAATGCGGGCATCGACCCCAATACCTATAGCATGCTACCAATTGATCAAATTCCCCAGCTGTTTGGAATTTCCGCAAGAAGCAACCAAGAGTGTCCAGTCTTGTCAGGCAATGCTCTTGGTTGACTTGTTAGTTTACGCGCCAGCACTTGCAGAGGCTTGGTGCATCTCAACAATTGCGTGCAATAGCTAGTGAGCGGTTAGCTCAGTAGGTTAGAGTGTGGTGCTAATAATGCCAAGGTCATGGATTCGATCCCCGTACTGGCTAATATGTAGATTTTGAGTGTCAAAATTCTGAGTCACATGCATGTAAATTGTCAATGGTGCCTGGCGCGTAAACTAACAAGTCAACCAAGAGCATAGCCTGACAAGACTGGACACTCTTGGTTGCTTCTTGCGGAAATTCCAAACTGCTGGGGAATTAGGTCAAATGCTTTGCATGCGTGAGGTAGTAGGATCGATGCCCGCATTCTCCAAAAGCACATTGTTTTATGGATCCAAGAAAACTGTAGTTCACACTTCATGCAGCTTTGTCTTACGACAACCTACTGTCATGTAACAATGACAAGCAACTTTCCTGTCACACTGATGTCAAAATATCTTGGTGTGGTCTGGGTCTTGGGTCTTTTGTTTGGTGGGTCTTTTGTTTGGTGGGTCTTTTGTTTGGTGGATCTTTGGTTTGGTGGGTCTTTGGTTTGGTGGGTCTTTGGTTTGGTGGTCTTTGTTTGGTGGGTCTTTTGTTTTGTTTGGTGGATCTTTTGTTTTGTTGGTCTTTTGTTTGGTGGGTCTTTTTTTTGGTGGGTCTTTTGTTTGACCCAGACAAGTCCCAGACACCAAGACCTTGTCAGCTTGGGGGATTGAACTTGCAACCTTTCAATTACTAGTCCAGCGCTCTAACCACTAGGCTACCCTTCCGCCTGGTTTTGGTCTTGGTCTTGTCTTGTCTTGGTCTTGTTCTTGGTCTGGTCTTGTTCTTGGTCTTAGTCTGGGTCTTGGTCTTGGTCTGGGTCATGGGTTCGATCCCCGTACTGGCTAATATGTACATTTTGAGTGTCAAAATTGTGAGTCACATGCATGTAAATTGTCAATGGTGCCACATAATTAAGTTTAGTGAATTGCAGAAATATCTCAGTTGGGAGAGTGTTAGACTGAAGATCTAATGGTCTCTGGTTC
Source organism: Oncorhynchus kisutch (assembly GCF_002021735.2). Taxonomy (NCBI): domain Eukaryota; kingdom Metazoa; phylum Chordata; class Actinopteri; order Salmoniformes; family Salmonidae; genus Oncorhynchus; species Oncorhynchus kisutch. Next base: position 25,978 of record NW_022264066.1, on the reverse strand, counting down.
ATTCCCGGTTTTTGGCATTTGTTTTTGTTCTTTCTATATGCTCTGGCTTCAAGGAAACTATCCCCAGCTTTGTTGTGGTCCTCAATGGTGTGTGTCACACTGCTCCTCGGAAAGTAAGTAATGTCTTGCTTTTTCATCTGACATTTTGACATCAGTGTGACAGGAAAGTTGCTAGTCATTGTTACATGACAGTAGGTTGTCGTAAGACAAGGCTGCATGAAGTGTGAACTGGAGCTTTCTTGGATGCACAAAAAAAATTGTTTTTGGGGAATGCGGGCATCGATCCCAATACCTATAGCATGCTACCAATTGATCAAATTCCCCAGCTGTTTGGAATTTCTGCAAGAAGCAACCAAGAGTGTCCAGTCTTGTCAGGCTATGCTCTTGGTTGACTTGTTAGTTTACGTGCCAGCACTTGCAGAGGCTCAGTGCATCTCAACAATTGCACCCAATAGCTAGTGGCCGGTTAGCTCAGTTGGTTAGAGTCTGATGCTATTAATGCAAAGGTCATGGGTTCGATACCTGTACTGGCTAATATGTACATTTTGAGTGTCAAAATTGTGAGTCACATCCATGTAAATTGTCAATGGTGCCACATAATTAAGTTAAGTGCATTGCTGAAATTGCTCAGTTGGGAGAGCGTTAGACTGAAGATTTAAAAGTCCCTGGTTCGATCCAGGTTTTCGGGATTTGTATTGGTTCTTTCTTTATGCTCTGGCTTCAAGGAAACTATCCACAGCTTTCTTTGTGGATCTCAATGGTGTGTGTCACGCTGCTCCTTTGAAAGTAAGTAATGCTTTGCTTTTTCATCTGACATTTTGACATCAGTGTGACAGGAAAGTTGCTTGTCATTGTGACATGACAGTAGGTTGTCGTAAGACAAGGCTGCATGAAGTGCGAACATGAGCTTTCTTGGATCCACAAAAAAATGTGTTTTTGGGGAATGCGGGCATCGATCCCAATACCTATAGCATGCTAACAACTGATCAAATTCCCCAGCTGTTTGGAATTTCTGCAAGAAGCAACCAAGAGTGTCCAGTCTTGTCAGGCTATGCTCTTGGTTGACTTGTTAGTTTATGTGCCAGCACTTGCAGAGGCTCAGTGCATCTCAACAATTGCACCCAATAGCTAGTGGCCGGTTAGCTCAGTTGGTTAGAGTCTGATGCTAGTAATGCAAAGGTCATGGTTTCGATCCCCGTACTGGCTAATATGTACATTTTGAGTGTCAAAATTGTGAGTCACATGCATGTAAATTGTCAATGGTGCCACATAATTAAGTTTAGTGAATTGCAGAAATATCTCAGTTGGGAGAGCGTTAGACTGAAAATTTAAAAGTCCCTGGTTCGATCCTGGTTTTCGGGATTTGTATTTGTTCTTTCTTTATGCTCTGGCTTCAAGGAAACTATCCACAGCTTTGTTTGTGGATCTCAATGGTGTGTGTCACGCTGCTCCTCTGAAAGTAAGTAATGCTTTGCTTTTTCATCTGACATTTTGACATCAGTGTGACAGGAAAGTTGCTTGTCATTGTGACATGACAGTAGGTTGTCGTAAGACAAGGCTGCATGAAGTGTGAACTGAAGATTTCTTGGATCCACCAAAAAAATGTGTTTTTGGTGAATGCGGGCATCGACCCCAATACCTATAGCATGCTACCAATTGATCAAATTCCCCAGCTGTTTGGAATTTCCGCAAGAAGCAACCAAGAGTGTCCAGTCTTGTCAGGCAATGCTCTTGGTTGACTTGTTAGTTTACGCGCCAGCACTTGCAGAGGCTTGGTGCATCTCAACAATTGCGTGCAATAGCTAGTGAGCGGTTAGCTCAGTAGGTTAGAGTGTGGTGCTAATAATGCCAAGGTCATGGATTCGATCCCCGTACTGGCTAATATGTAGATTTTGAGTGTCAAAATTCTGAGTCACATGCATGTAAATTGTCAATGGTGCCTGGCGCGTAAACTAACAAGTCAACCAAGAGCATAGCCTGACAAGACTGGACACTCTTGGTTGCTTCTTGCGGAAATTCCAAACTGCTGGGGAATTAGGTCAAATGCTTTGCATGCGTGAGGTAGTGGGATCGATGCCCGCATTCTCCAAAAGCACATTGTTTTATGGATCCAAGAAAACTGTAGTTCACACTTCATGCAGCTTTGTCTTACGACAACCTACTGTCATGTAACAATGACAAGCAACTTTCCTGTCACACTGATGTCAAAATGTCTTGGTGTGGTCTGAGTCTTGGGTCTTTTGTTTGGTGGGTCTTTTGTTTGGTGGATCTTTTGTTGGTGGGTCTTTTGTTTGGTGGGTCTTTTGTTTGGTTTGGTGGGTCTTTTGTTTGTTGGGTCTTTTGTTTGGTGGGTCTTTTGTTTGACCCAGACAAGTCCCAGACACCAAGACCTTGTCAGCTTGGGGGATTGAACTTGCAACCTTTCAATTACTAGTCCAGCACTCTAACCACTAGGCTACCCTTCCGCCTGGTTTTGGTCTTGGTCTTGTCTTGCCTTGGTCTTGTTCTTGGTCTGGTCTTGTTCTTGGTCTTAGTCTGGGTCTTGGTCTTGGTCTGGGTCATGGGTTCGATCCCCGTACTGGCTAATATGTACATTTTGAGTGTCAAAATTGTGAGTCACATGCATGTAAATTGTCAATGGTGCCACATAATTAAGTTTAGTGAATTGCAGAAATATCTCAGTTGGGAGAGTGTTAGACTGAAGATCTAATGGTCTCTGGTTCAATCCCGGTTTTTGGCATTTGTTTTTGTTCTTTCTATATGCTCTGGCTTCAAGGAAACTATCCCCAGCTTTGTTGTGGTCCTCAATGGTGTGTGTCACACTGCTCCTCGGAAAGTAAGTAATGTCTTGCTTTTTCATCTGACATTTTGACATCAGTGTGACAGGAAAGTTGCTAGTCATTGTTACATGACAGTAGGTTGTCGTAAGACAAGGCTGCATGAAGTGTGAACTGGAGCTTTCTTGGATGCACAAAAAAAATTGTTTTTGGGGAATGCGGGCATCGATCCCAATACCTATAGCATGCTACCAATTGATCAAATTCCCCAGCTGTTTGGAATTTCTGCAAGAAGCAACCAAGAGTGTCCAGTCTTGTCAGGCTATGCTCTTGGTTGACTTGTTAGTTTACGTGCCAGCACTTGCAGAGGCTCAGTGCATCTCAACAATTGCACCCAATAGCTAGTGGCCGGTTAGCTCAGTTGGTTAGAGTTTGATGCTAGTAATGCAAAGGTCATGGGTTCGATCCCTGTACTGGCTAATTTGTACATTTTGAGTGTCAAAATTGTGAGTCACATGCATGTAAATTGTCAATGGTGCCACATAATTAAGTTAAGTGCATTGCTGAAATTGCTCAGTTGGGAGAGCGTTAGACTGAAGATTTAAAAGTCCCTGGTTCGTTCCAGGTTTTCGGGATTTGTATTTGTTCTTTCTTTATGCTCTGGCTTCAAGGAAACTATCCACAGCTTTCTTTGTGGATCTCAATGGTGTGTGTCACGCTGCTCCTTTGAAAGTAAGTAATGCTTTGCTTTTTCATCTGACATTTTGACATCAGTGTGACAGGAAAGTTGCTTGTCATTGTGACATGACAGTAGGTTGTCGTAAGACAAGGCTGCATGAAGTGCGAACTTGAGCTTTCTTGGATCCACAAAAAAATGTGTTTTGGGGAATGCGGGCATCGATCCCAATACCTATAGCATGCTACCAATTGATCAAATTCCCCAGCTGTTTGGAATTTCTGCAAGAAGCAACCAAGAGTGTCCAGTCTTGTCAGGCTATGCTCTTGTTTGACTTGTTAGTTTACGCGCCAGCACTTGCAGAGGCTTAGTGCATCTCAACCAAATGCGCCCAATAGCTAGTGTCCGGTTAGCTCAGTTGGTTAGAGTCTGATGCTAATAATGCAAAGGTCATGGGTTCGATCCCCGTACTGGCTAATATGTAGATTTTGAGTGTCAAAATTGTGAGTCACATGCATGTAAATTGTCAATGGTGCCACATAATTAAGTTTAGTGAATTGCAGAAATATCTCAGTTGGGAGAGTGTTAGACTGAAGATCTAATGGTCTCTGGTTCAATCCCGGTTTTTGGCATTTGTTTTTGTTCTTTCTATATGCTCTGGCTTCAAGGAAACTATCCCCAGCTTTGTTGTGGTCCTCAATGGTGTGTGTCACACTGCTCCTCGGAAAGTAAGTAATGTCTTGCTTTTTCATCTGACATTTTGACATCAGTGTGACAGGAAAGTTGCTAGTCATTGTTACATGACAGTAGGTTGTCGTAAGACAAGGCTGCATGAAGTGTGAACTGGAGCTTTCTTGGATGCACAAAAAAAATGTTTTTGGGGAATGCGGGCATCGATCCCAATACCTATAGCATGCTACCAATTGATCAAATTCCCCAGCTGTTTGGAATTTCTGCAAGAAGCAACCAAGAGTGTCCAGTCTTGTCAGGCTATGCTCTTGTTGACTTGTTAGTTTACGCGCCAGCACTTGCAGAGGCTTAGTGCATCTCAACCAAATGCGCCCAATAGCTAGTGTCCGGTTAGCTCAGTTGGTTAGAGTCTGATGCTAATAATGCAAAGGTCATGGGTTCGATCCCCGTACTGGCTAATATGTACATTTTGAGTGTCAAAATTGTGAGTCACATGCATGTAAATTGTCAATGGTGCCACATAATTAAGTTTAGTGAATTGCAGAAATATCTCAGTTGGGAGAGTGTTAGACTGAAGATCTAATGGTCTCTGGTTCAATCCCGGTTTTTGGCATTTGTTTTTGTTCTTTCTATATGCTCTGGCTTCAAGGAAACTATCCCCAGCTTTGTTGTGGTCCTCAATGGTGTGTGTCACACTGCTCCTCGGAAAGTAAGTAATGTCTTGCTTTTTCATCTGACATTTTGACATCAGTGTGACAGGAAAGTTGCTAGTCATTGTTACATGACAGTAGGTTGTCGTAAGACAAGGCTGCATGAAGTGTGAACTGGAGCTTTCTTGGATGCACAAAAAAAATTGTTTTTGGGGAATGCGGGCATCGATCCCAATACCTATAGCATGCTACCAATTGATCAAATTCCCCAGCTGTTTGGAATTTCTGCAAGAAGCAACCAAGAGTGTCCAGTCTTGTCAGGCTATGCTCTTGGTTGACTTGTTAGTTTACGTGCCAGCACTTGCAGAGGCTCAGTGCATCTCAACAATTGCACCCAATAGCTAGTGGCCGGTTAGCTCAGTTGGTTAGAGTCTGATGCTAGTAATGCAAAGGTCATGGGTTCGATCCCTGTACTGGCTAATATGTACATTTTGAGTGTCAAAATTGTGAGTCACATGCATGTAAATTGTCAATGGTGCCACATAATTAAGTTAAGTGCATTGCTGAAATTGCTCAGTTGGGAGAGCGTTAGACTGAAGATTTAAAAGTCCCTGGTTCGATCCTGGTTTTCGGGATTTGTATTTGTTCTTTCTTTATGCTCTGGCTTCAAGGAAACTATCCACAGCTTTGTTTGTGGATCTCAATGGTGTGTGTCACGCTGCTCCTCTGAAAGTAAGTAATGCTTTGCTTTTTCATCTGACATTTTGACATCAGTGTGACAGGAAAGTTGCTTGTCATTGTGACATGACAGTAGGTTGTCGTAAGACAAGGCTGCATGAAGTGTGAACTGAAGATTTCTTGGATCCACCAAAAAAATTTGTTTTTGGGGAATGCGGGCATCGACCCCAATACCTATAGCATGCTACCAATTGATCAAATTCCCCAGCTGTTTGGAATTTCCGCAAGAAGCAACCAAGAGTGTCCAGTCTTGTCAGGCAATGCTCTTGGTTGACTTGTTAGTTTACGCGCCAGCACTTGCAGAGGCTTGGTGCATCTCAACAATTGCGTGCAATAGCTAGTGAGCGGTTAGCTCAGTAGGTTAGAGTGTGGTGCTAATAATGCCAAGGTCATGGATTCGATCCCCGTACTGGCTAATATGTAGATTTTGAGTGTCAAAATTCTGAGTCACATGCATGTAAATTGTCAATGGTGCCTGGCGCGTAAACTAACAAGTCAACCAAGAGCATAGCCTGACAAGACTGGACACTCTTGGTTGCTTCTTGCGGAAATTCCAAACTGCTGGGGAATTAGGTCAAATGCTTTGCATGCGTGAAGTAGTGGGATCGATGCCCGCATTCTCCAAAAGCACATTGTTTTATGGATCCAAGAAAACTGTAGTTCACACTTCATGCAGCTTTGTCTTACGACAACCTACTGTCATGTAACAATGACAAGCAACTTTCCTGTCACACTGATGTCAAAATGTCTTGGTGTGGTCTGAGTCTTGGGTCTTTTGTTTGGTGGGTCTTTTGTTTGGTGGATCTTTTGTTTGGTGGGTCTTTGGTTTGGTGGGTCTTTTGTTTTGTTTGGTGGGTCTTTTGTTTTGTTGGTCTTTTGTTTGGTGGGTCTTTTGTTTGGTGGGTCTTTTGTTTGACCCATACAAGTCCCAGACAACAAGACCTTGTCAGCTTGGGGGATTGAACTTGCAACCTTTCAATTACTAGTCCAGCGCTCTAACCACTAGGCTACCCTTCCGCCTGGTTTTGGTCTTGGTCTTGTCTTGTCTTGGTCTTGTTCTTGGTCTGGTCTTGTTCTTGGTCTTAGTCTGGGTCTTGGTCTTGGTCTGGGTCATGGGTTCGATCCCCGTACTGGCTAATATGTACATTTTGAGTGTCAAAATTGTGAGTCACATGCATGTAAATTGTCAATGGTGCCACATAATTAAGTTTAGTGAATTGCAGAAATATCTCAGTTGGGAGAGTGTTAGACTGAAGATCTAATGGTCTCTGGTTCATTCCCGGTTTTTGGCATTTGTTTTTGTTCTTTCTATATGCTCTGGCTTCAAGGAAACTATCCCCAGCTTTGTTGTGGTCCTCAATGGTGTGTGTCACACTGCTCCTCGGAAAGTAAGTAATGTCTGGCTTTTTCATCGGACATTTTGACATCAGTGTGACAGGAAAGTTGCTAGTCATTGTTACATGACAGTAGGTTGTCGTAAGACAAGGCTGCATGAAGTGTGAACTGGAGCTTTCTTGGATGCACAAAAAAAATGTTTTTGGGGAATGCGGGCATCGATCCCAATACCTATAGCATGCTACCAATTGATCAAATTCCCCAGCTGTTTGGAATTTCTGCAAGAAGCAACCAAGAGTGTCCAGTCTTGTCAGGCTATGCTCTTGTTTGACTTGTTAGTTTACGCGCCAGCACTTGCAGAGGCTTAGTGCATCTCAACCAAATGCGCCCAATAGCTAGTGTCCGGTTAGCTCAGTTGGTTAGAGTCTGATGCTAATAATGCAAAGGTCATGGGTTCGATCCCCGTACTGGCTAATATGTACATTTTGAGTGTCAAAATTGTGAGTCACATGCATGTAAATTGTCAATGGTGCCACATAATTAAGTTTAGTGAATTGCAGAAATATCTCAGTTGGGAGAGTGTTACACTGAAGATCTAATGGTCTCTGGTTCAATCCCGGTTTTTGGCATTTGTTTTTGTTCTTTCTATATGCTCTGGCTTCAAGGAAACTATCCCCAGCTTTGTTGTGGTCCTCAATGGTGTGTGTCACACTGCTCCTCGGAAAGTAAGTAATGTCTTGCTTTTTCATCTGACATTTTGACATCAGTGTGACAGGAAAGTTGCTAGTCATTGTTACATGACAGTAGGTTGTCGTAAGACAAGGCTGCATGAAGTGTGAACTGGAGCTTTCTTGGATGCACAAAAAAAATTGTTTTTGGGGAATGCGGGCATCGATCCCAATACCTATAGCATGCTACCAATTGATCAAATTCCCCAGCTGTTTGGAATTTCTGCAAGAAGCAACCAAGAGTGTCCAGTCTTGTCAGGCTATGCTCTTGGTTGACTTGTTAGTTTACGTGCCAGCACTTGCAGAGGCTCAGTGCATCTCAACAATTGCACCCAATAGCTAGTGGCCGGTTAGCTCAGTTGGTTAGAGTCTGATGCTAGTAATGCAAAGGTCATGGGTTCGATCCCTGTACTGGCTAATATGTACATTTTGAGTGTCAAAATTGTGAGTCACATGCATGTAAATTGTCAATGGTGCCACATAATTAAGTTAAGTGCATTGCTGAAATTGCTCAGTTGGGAGAGCGTTAGACTGAAGATTTAAAAGTCCCTGGTTCGATCCTGGTTTTCGGGATTTGTATTTGTTCTTTCTTTATGCTCTGGCTTCAAGGAAACTATCCACAGCTTTGTTTGTGGATCTCAATGGTGTGTGTCACGCTGCTCCTCTGAAAGTAAGTAATGCTTTGCTTTTTCATCTGACATTTTGACATCAGTGTGACAGGAAAGTTGCTTGTCATTGTGACATGACAGTAGGTTGTCGTAAGACAAGGCTGCATGAAGTGTGAACTGAAGATTTCTTGGATCCACCAAAAAAATTTGTTTTTGGGGAATGCGGGCATCGACCCCAATACCTATAGCATGCTACCAATTGATCAAATTCCCCAGCTGTTTGGAATTTCCGCAAGAAGCAACCAAGAGTGTCCAGTCTTGTCAGGCAATGCTCTTGGTTGACTTGTTAGTTTACGCGCCAGCACTTGCAGAGGCTTGGTGCATCTCAACAATTGCGTGCAATAGCTAGTGAGCGGTTAGCTCAGTAGGTTAGAGTGTGGTGCTAATAATGCCAAGGTCATGGATTCGATCCCCGTACTGGCTAATATGTAGATTTTGAGTGTCAAAATTCTGAGTCACATGCATGTAAATTGTCAATGGTGCCTGGCGCGTAAACTAACAAGTCAACCAAGAGCATAGCCTGACAAGACTGGACACTCTTGGTTGCTTCTTGCGGAAATTCCAAACTGCTGGGGAATTAGGTCAAATGCTTTGCATGCGTGAAGTAGTGGGATCGATGCCCGCATTCTCCAAAAGCACATTGTTTTATGGATCCAAGAAAACTGTAGTTCACACTTCATGCAGCTTTGTCTTACGACAACCTACTGTCATGTAACAATGACAAGCAACTTTCCTGTCACACTGATGTCAAAATGTCTTGGTGTGGTCTGAGTCTTGGGTCTTTTGTTTGGTGGGTCTTTTGTTTGGTGGATCTTTTGTTTGGTGGGTCTTTGGTTTGGTGGGTCTTTTGTTTTGTGGGTCTTTTGTTTTGTTGGTCTTTTGTTTGGTGGGTCTTTTGTTTGGTGGGTCTTTTGTTTGACCCATACAAGTCCCAGACAACAAGACCTTGTCAGCTTGGGGGATTGAACTTGCAACCTTTCAATTACTAGTCCAGCGCTCTAACCACTAGGCTACCCTTCCGCCTGGTTTTGGTCTTGGTCTTGTCTTGTCTTGGTCTTGTTCTTGGTCTGGTCTTGTTCTTGGTCTTAGTCTGGGTCTTGGTCTTGGTCTGGGTCATGGGTTCGATCCCCGTACTGGCTAATATGTACATTTTGAGTGTCAAAATTGTGAGTCACATGCATGTAAATTGTCAATGGTGCCACATAATTAAGTTTAGTGAATTGCAGAAATATCTCAGTTGGGAGAGTGTTAGACTGAAGATCTAATGGTCTCTGGTTCATTCCCGGTTTTTGGCATTTGTTTTTGTTCTTTCTATATGCTCTGGCTTCAAGGAAACTATCCCCAGCTTTGTTGTGGTCCTCAATGGTGTGTGTCACACTGCTCCTCGGAAAGTAAGTAATGTCTGGCTTTTTCATCGGACATTTTGACATCAGTGTGACAGGAAAGTTGCTAGTCATTGTTACATGACAGTAGGTTGTCGTAAGACAAGGCTGCATGAAGTGTGAACTGGAGCTTTCTTGGATGCACAAAAAAAATTGTTTTTGGGGAATGCGGGCATCGATCCCAATACCTATAGCATGCTACCAATTGATCAAATTCCCCAGCTGTTTGGAATTTCTGCAAGAAGCAACCAAGAGTGTCCAGTCTTGTCAGGCTATGCTCTTGGTTGACTTGTTAGTTTACGTGCCAGCACTTGCAGAGGCTCAGTACATCTCAACAATTGCACCCAACAGCTAGTGGCCGGTTAGCTCAGTTGGTTAGAGTCTGATGCTAGTAATGCAAAGGTCATGGGTTCGATCCCCGTACTGGCTAATATGTACATTTTGAGTGTCAAAATTGTGAGTCACATGCATGTAAATTGTCAATGGTGCCACATAATTATGTTAAGTGCATTGCTGAAATTGCTCAGTTGGGAGAGCGTTAGACTGAAGATTTAAAAGTCCCTGGTTCGATCCAGGTTTTCGGGATTTGTATTGGTTCTTTCTTTATGCTCTGGCTTCAAGGAAACTATCCACAGCTTTCTTTGTGGATCTCAATGGTGTGTGTCACGCTGCTCCTTTGAAAGTAAGTAATGCTTTGCTTTTTCATCTGACATTTTGACATCAGTGTGACAGGAAAGTTGCTTGTCATTGTGACATGACAGTAGGTTGTCGTAAGACAAGGCTGCATGAAGTGCGAACTTGAGCTTTCTTGGATCCACAAAAAAATGTGTTTTTGGGGAATGCGGGCATCGATCCCAATACCTATAGCATGCTAATAATTGATCAAATTCCCCAGCTGTTTGGAATTTCTGCAAGAAGCAACCAAGAGTGTCCAGTCTTGTCAGGCTATGCTCTTGGTTGACTTGTTAGTTTATGTGCCAGCACTTGCAGAGGCTCAGTGCATCTCAACAATTGCACCCAATAGCTAGTGGCCGGTTAGCTCAGTTGGTTAGAGTCTGATGCTAGTAATGCAAAGGTCATGGTTTCGATTCCCGTACTGGCTAATATGTACATTTTGAGTGTCAAAATTGTGAGTCACATGCATGTAAATTGTCAATGTTGCCACATAATTAAGTTTAGTGAATTGCAGAAATATCTCAGTTGGGAGACCGTTAGACTGAAAATTTAAAAGTCCCTGGTTCGATCCTGGTTTTCGGGATTTGTATTTGTTCTTTCTTTATGCTCTGGCTTCAAGGAAACTATCCACAGCTTTGTTTGTGGATCTCAATGGTGTGTGTCACGCTGCTCCTCTGAAAGTAAGTAATGCTTTGCTTTTTCATCTGACATTTTGACATCAGTGTGACAGGAAAGTTGCTTGTCATTGTGACATGACAGTAGGTTGTCGTAAGACAAGGCTGCATGAAGTGTGAACTGAAGATTTCTTGGATCCACCAAAAAAATGTGTTTTTGGGGAATGCGGGCATCGACCCCAATACCTATAGCATGCTACCAATTGATCAAATTCCCCAGCTGTTTGGAATTTCCGCAAGAAGCAACCAAGAGTGTCCAGTCTTGTCAGGCAATGCTCTTGGTTGACTTGTTAGTTTACGCGCCAGCACTTGCAGAGGCTTGGTGCATCTCAACAATTGCGTGCAATAGCTAGTGAGCGGTTAGCTCAGTAGGTTAGAGTGTGGTGCTAATAATGCCGAGGTCATGGATTCGATCCCCGTACTGGCTAATATGTAGATTTTGAGTGTCAAAATTCTGAGTCACATGCATGTAAATTGTCAATGGTGCCTGGCGCGTAAACTAACAAGTCAACCAAGAGCATAGCCTGACAAGACTGGACACTCTTGGTTGCTTCTTGCGGAAATTCCAAACTGCTGGGGAATTAGGTCAAATGCTTTGCATGCGTGAGGTAGTGGGATCGATGCCCGCATTCTCCAAAAGCACATTGTTTTATGGATCCAAGAAAACTGTAGTTCACACTTCATGCAGCTTTGTCTTACGACAACCTACTGTCATGTAACAATGACAAGCAACTTTCCTGTCACACTGATGTCAAAATGTCTTGGTGTGGTCTGAGTCTTGGGTCTTTTGTTTGGTGGGTCTTTTGTTTGGTGGGTCTTTTGTTTTGTTGGTCTTTTGTTTGGTGGGTCTTTTGTTTGGTGGGTCTTACCTAGTCACACATATGAAGTTTTGGAGAGATGTGACTTTTCTAACCCTTCAAAACAGACAGTGTGACCCAATTAAAGGCACTTCCGGTTGGCACAGGAAGCTATAAGTAAACACATGTCTTGATTGACATAGAAACTTACATAATCCTGAGTTTTAAGTCTTTAAGTTAAGAATTGACTGATCTACGATCTACACAGGGTTGAATGTAGTCATTTTCACCTTTGAAGGTTATGTACATCAAAACACCTTTTGGGTTATAACCTGGTTAGGGGTGTTTGGCCTTTAGGCCTGTATGTCCCTTCATCCCATGAGAGAGAGTTTAACTTTTTAAGCCTCTCTGTGTCTTCTTATTCATAATCTTTAAATTTTTGGGTTACCAGATGCACAACAATCAGTATCCATCGTGAAATTTCAAAGTGTCCATAATGCACTCAGGTCGCCCCTGACAGAGAGAGGGCCGTAGTAGGGTGTTTCCATAGCGGGCATTAATATCAGAATGACCCTTAAATGCATTTAGGACCATATTTGAATTTTTGGGTTACCAGATGCACGTTTTCAATCACCAGGTGCACGGGTCTATTTCCTCTTGGGTTACCAGATGCACGTTTTCAATCACCAGGTGCACGGGTCTATTTCCTCCTCCAGCACTTGGCTAACAGTCCATAAAGCACCCAGGACGGCCCTGAGTGAAAGAGGGCCGTAGTAGGGTGCTCCTATAGCGGGCATTAAAATCAGAATGACCCTTAAATGCATTTAGGACCATATTTGAATTTTTGGGTTACCAGATGCACGTTTTCAATCACCAGGTGCACGGGTCTATTTCCTCTTGGGTTACCAGATGCACGTTTTCAATCACCAGGTGCACGGGTCTATTTCCTCCTCCAGCACTTGGCTAACAGTCCATAAAGCACCCAGGTCGGCCCTGAGTGAAAGAGGGCCGTAGTAGGGTGCTCCTATAGCGGGCATTAAAATCAGAATGACCCTTAAATGCATTTAGGACCATATTTGAATTTTTGGGTTACCAGATGCACGTTTTCAATCACCAGGTGCACGGGTCTATTTCCTCCTCCAGCACTTGGCTAACAGTCCATAAAGCACCCAGGACGGCCCTGAGTGAAAGAGGGCCGTAGTAGGGTGCTCCTATAGCGGGCATTAAAATCAGAATGACCGTTAAATGCATTTAGGACCATATTTGTATTTTTGGGTTACCGGGTGCTCAACAATCAGTATCCATCGTGAAATTTCAAAGTGTCCATAATGCACTCAGGTCGCCCCCGACAGAGAGAGGGCCGTAGTAGGGTGTTTCCATAGCGGGCATTAAAATCAGAATGACCCTTAAATGCATTTAGGACCATATTTGAATTTTTGGGTTACCAGATGCACGTTTTCAATCACCAGGTGCACAGGTCTATTTCCTCTTGGGTTACCAGATGCACGTTTTCAATCACCAGGTGCACGGGTCTATTTCCTCCTCCAGCACTTGGCTAACAGTCCATAAAGCACCCAGGACGGCCCTGAGTGAAAGAGGGCCGTAGTAGGGTGCTCCTATAGCGGGCATTAAAATCAGAATGACCCTTAAATGCATTTAGGACCATATTTGAATTTTTGGGTTACCAGATGCACGTTTTCAATCACCAGGTGCACGGGTCTATTTCCTCCTCCAGCACTTGGCTAACAGTCCATAAAGCACCCAGGACGGCCCTGAGTGAAAGAGGGCCGTAGTAGGGTGCTCCTATAGCGGGCATTAAAATCAGAATGACCGTTAAATGCATTTAGGACCATATTTGTATTTTTGGGTTACCGGGTGCACAACAATCAGTATCCATCGTGAAATTTCAAAGTGTCCATAATGCACTCAGGTCGCCCCCGACAGAGAGAGGGCCGTAGTAGGGTGTTTCCATAGCGGGCATTAATATCAGAATGACCCTTAAATGCATTTAGGACCATATTTGAATTTTTGGGTTACCAGATGCACGTTTTCAATCACCAGGTGCACAGGTCTATTTCCTCTTGGGTTACCAGATGCACGTTTTCAATCACCAGGTGCACGGGTCTATTTCCTCCTCCAGCACTTGGCTAACAGTCCATAAAGCTCCCAGGACGGCCCTGAGTGAAAGAGGGCCGTAGTAGGGTGCTCCTATAGCGGGCATTAAAATCAGAATGCATTTTGGGCCTTCTTTTTTTCAAAGTCGCTGCACTCAGAACGAGCTACGGTCAAGCGGGGCGTCTCGTTGAACTCGGCACAGTCTGGAGACTGTGGTGATGCCATTTTTTGTGTTGATTTCAGAATGCCATTTTGGTGATGGTCCCTCTCCGTTTAAACACATTGCAAATGTACAAAAGTCAACTAGCAAGTCAGTGTCCATCAGTCAATTAGATGTCATTATGACACCAAACTGATATCAATTGACACCAAACCCACTTTTTCCTACTCATTTAGAAGCCAACTATCACATATGTCAGAGCAGGCCCATAATTCACAGCGCCTTCGGTTTAAAACATAATAAAAACGTAAAACACATAGTTACGTTCTAGCTGCGGGTCCAGGTCGGACATTATGTGTAGGCCTATGTGAGGCGACCCCGAATCCCGAGTTTCGGCTCGATAGGTCCTTCGGTGCCCGAGTAAAACCCTAATTGGTGCTGAAAATCCACTTTTTTCCATGCCTTGCTACGGGGTCCTTGAATGAGCTATCGGACAGAAACGTTGGGATCTGTCTCTATGGGCCGAGCCGGTTTCAATGCACCTAGCCTTGCGTCTCGGAGACTTTTCTAAATGTCGTCATTTTCGTAACGGTCAAAATGAATTGAAGTCATTGCAAATGTACGAGGCTGTTTCTCGGTCCGAGAACCTTCTAGAGCCACGTAACTCACCACGCACTATTGACCGGAGGTCTAGAACAGGATTCTAAAGTTTCGGAACTCTAGGTCTGACGGTTCTTTTTTAGCTCGAACAAAGCTAACTATTGCAGTCACTGTCTGTCTCTCCGCACCCCAATACGTCCCTCCATCCAAGTTGTGTTTTAGGGTGATTTATTTTTCCTTTGAAATTTTATGGGAAAAATGACTGATTTACAGTTCATGGGGGTTGCCTAATCACATATATGAAGTTTTGGAAAGATCTGACTTTTTTAACCCCTCGAAACAGCCCAAGAGACACCAATTATGACACTTCCGGTTGGTACAGGAAGCTATAAATCAACACATATCCTCACTGGGGTATGCTTTTACAGAATCCTGAGTTTTAGGTCCTTACGTTAAGAATTAACTGATTTACACAGGGTTGAATGCACTATGTCTATCAAACTGCAGGCAGGGTATGGATAAACACTTTTAGGGTGATTTTAACCACTTCCGGTTGGTCCAGGAAGCTTAGAATCAACACAGGTAGACCTCGTAGTGGCCTGATGGACTGTCATCGAAGACAGGTTCATACGACATTCATAACCCACATAGGCTTCAGGTTGAATTTAGGGGTGCAGGCAATGTATTCCTATGGGGAGAGAAGTCAATGCAAACTCTTTGAAGTAAACACCCTCTTTTAACTATTAAGGGTTAATGCCACACGGTCAACGTTAGGCTTGCACGGATCGGGAGGACCTTAGGAACGTACCTGAGGTCGAATTGTGCTTCTCACCCTAACGGTTCTCTCACTGTCACCCAAAAGCAAATGACGTTGTGGGGCAGGCTTCATTTTGGGCCTACTTTTCTAATGGTCGCTGCGCTTAGACCGAGCGAGCTACGGTCAAGCGGGATATCTCGTTGAACTCGGCACGGCCTAGAGATTATGTTTATTCCATTGCCTGCTCTCTGTGTCTTTGAGCACCGCACTTTATCACTCCATCCTTGCTGTGTGTGTGTGTGAGAGCTTTTCTTTGACATCTGCTGGGAGAAATGACTGATTTACAGTTTAGGAGGGTTACCTAGTCACACATATGAAGTTTTGGAGAGATGTGACTTTTCTAACCCTTCAAAACAGACAGTGTGACCCAATTAAAGGCACTTCCGGTTGGCACAGGAAGCTATAAGTAAACACATGTCTTGATTGACATAGAAACTTACATAATCCTGAGTTTTAAGTCTTTAAGTTAAGAATTGACTGATCTACGATCTACACAGGGTTGAATGTAGTCATTTTCACCTTTGAAGGTTATGTACATCAAAACACCTTTTGGGTTAATTTAACCACTTCCGTTTGCTTCAGGAAGCTTAGAATTGGCACAGGTAGACCTCATAGTGGTCTGATGGACTGTCATAGAAGACAGGTTCATAAGGCATTCATAACCCACATAGGCTTCAGGTTGAATTTAGGGGTGCAGGCAATGTATTCCTATGGGGAGAGAAGTCAATGCAAACTCTTTGAAGTAAACACCTTCTTTTAACTATTAAGGGTTAATGCCACACGGTCAACGTTAGGCTTGCACGGATCGGGAGGACCTCAGGTACGTTCCTGAGGTCGAATTGTGCTTCTCACCTTAACGGTTCTCTCACTGTCACCCAAAAACAAATCACATTTTTCTAATGGTCGCTGTGCTTAGACCGAGCGAGCTACGGTCAAGCGGGGCATCTTGTTGAACTCGGCACGGCCTAGAGAATATGGAAATGCCATTGTAGGCTTTGTGTGTCTTTAAGCACCGCACTTTGTCACTCCATCCTTGCTGAGTGTGTGTTTCTGTGTGTGTGTGTGTGTTAGAGAGCTTTTCTTTGACATCTGTTGGGAGAAATGACTGCCTTACAGTTTATGGGGGTTGCCTAATCACACATATGAAGTTTTGAAAATATCTGACCTTTTTAACCCTTGGAAAATGCCACTGTGACACCATTTAAGGCACTTCCGGTTGGCACAGGAAGCTATAAATAAACTCATATCCTGATTGAGGTATGCCTTTACATAATCCTGAGTTTTAAGTCTTTACGTTAAGAACTGAGTTATTTACGGAGGGTTTAGGGAGTGTGTGTTATTTCAGAAAATCATAAAAAATCACAGAAATCTCGCAGAGCTCCGAAGCACACTTTAAAAAGATTCGTAAGAACACCCTGCAACTGGATCTGTAACCGTTGAAAAAAAAAACACCTATCCGTGAACATCACCAATCTGTCGTTGTACGATTTCTCTTAAATGACGATAGATAAATGGCTGTTTTTTTTTAATTGACACCGGAGGCTCCTTGACTTTGACGTGAAGTGTAAAAATAATTTCTCTATTTTCATTTTGGACCTTTAATCCCAGATAAATGGCCATAACTCAAAAACCGTTGAGGCCTAGACGCCATCTTGTTTGGGGCCAACTGCCCATTATTTTTTATTTATTTTTATTTTACCTTTATTTAACCAGGTAGGCAAGTTGAGAACAAGTTCTCATTTACAATTGCGACCTGGCCAAGATAAAGCAAAGCAGTTCGACAGATAAAACGACACAGAGTTACACATGGAGTAAAAACAAACATACAGTCAATAATGCAGTATAAACAAGTCTATATACAATGTGAGCAAATGAGGTGAGAAGGGAGGTAAAGGCAAAAAAAGGCCATGATGGCAAAGTAAATACAATATAGCAAGTAAAATACTGGAATGGTAGTTTTGCAATGGAAGAATGTGCAAAGTAGAAATAAAAAAATAATGGGGTGCAAAGGAGCAAAATAAATAAATAAATAAAAATTAAATACAGTTGGGAAAGAGGTAGTTGTTTGGGCTAAATTTTAGGTGGGCTATGTATTATGCCAAACCTACGCTCACCGAGTTTCGGCTTTGAAATATTTTCAGTTTTCGAGATAAGGCCCCGTCGTGAATCGTGATGTTTTGTCCAATAGCAATATGATTGCTTATGCCCTCTTGTGGGAATTTCCGGGACAGCGGCAAAATGACCAAAATCTTATTATTTTTGTAAAACGGAAACCGAATGTCCAACAAAGTTCATTTGATGACTTCCCGGTAGGTCCGGCCCTGCCGCTCGGCCCGACGCCGTCCGCGAATTTTACAACCGATTTCGGACGTCTAGTAAGGGACCGTACATTTGCAATATGGACTTTCTCACTAACCATATGGCACCTGCCGAAATCTTCCCTTAAGGTATGAAAGGTTGCAAGTTCAATCCCCCAAGCTGACAAGGTCTTGGTGTCTGGGACTTGTCTGGGTCAAACAAAAGACCCACCAAACAAAAGACCCACCAAACAAAAGACCAACAAAACAAAAGATCCACCAAACAAAACAAAAGACACACCAAACCACACAAAAGACCCACCAAACCAAAGACCCACCAAACCAAAGACCCACCAAACAAAAGATCCACCAAACAAAAGACCCACCAAACAAAAGACCCAAGACTCAGACCACACCAAGACATTTTGACATCAGTGTGACAGGAAAGTTGCTTGTCATTGTTACATGACAGTAGGTTGTCGTAAGACAAAGCTGCATGAAGTGTGAACTACAGTTTTCTTGGATCCATAAAACAATGTGCTTTTGGAGAATGCGGGCATCGATCCCACTACCTCACGCATGCAAAGCATTTGACCTAATTCCCCAGCAGTTTGGAATTTCCGCAGGAAGCAACCAAGAGTGTCCAGTCTTGTCAGGCTATGCTCTTGGTTGACTTGTTAGTTTACGCGCCAGGCACCATTGACAATTTACATGCATGTGACTCAGAATTTTGACACTCAAAATCTACATATTAGCCAGTACGGGGATCGAATCCATGACCTTGGCATTATTAGCACCACACTCTAACCTACTGAGCTAACCGCTCACTAGCTATTGCACGCAATTGTTGAGATGCACCAAGCCTCTGCAAGTGCTGGCGCGTAAACTAACAAGTCAACCAAGAGCATTGCCTGACAAGACTGGACACTCTTGGTTGCTTCTTGCGGAAATTCCAAACAGCTGGGGAATTTGATCAATTGGTAGCATGCTATAGGTATTGGGGTCGATGCCCGCATTCCCCAAAAACACATTTTTTTTGTGGATCCAAGAAAGCTTCAGTTCACACTTCATGCAGCCTTGTCTTACGACAACCTACTGTCATGTCACAATGACAAGCAACTTTCCTGTCACACTGATGTCAAAATGTCAGATGAAAAAGCAAGACATTACTTACTTTCCGAGGAGCAGCGTGACACACACCATTGAGGACCACAACAAAGCTGGGGATAGTTTCCTTGAAGCCAGAGCATATAGAAAGAACAAATACAAATGCCAAAAACCGGGATTGAACCAGAGACCATTAGATCTTCAGTCTAACACTCTCCCAACTGAGATATTTCTGCAATTCACTAAACTTAATTATGTGGCACCATTGACAATTTACATGCATGTGACTCACAATTTTGACACTCAAAATGTACATATTAGCCAGTACGGGGATCGAACCCATGACCCAGACCAAGACCAAGACCAAGACCCAGACTAAGACCAAGAACAAGACCAGACCAAGAACAAGACCAAGACAAGACAAGACCAAGACCAAAACCAGGCGGAAGGGTAGCCTAGTGGTTAGAGCGCTGGACTAGTAATTGAAAGGTTGCAAGTTTAAACCCCCAAGCTGACAAGGTCTTGGTGTCTGGGTCTTGTCTGGGTCAAACAAAAGACCCACCAAACAAAAGACCCACCAAACCAAAGACCCACCAAACAAAAGACCCACCAAACCAAAGACCCACCAAACAAAAGATCCACCAAACAAAAGACCCACCAAACAAAAGACCCAAGACCCAGACCACACCAAGACATTTTGACATCAGTGTGACAGGAAAGTTGCTTGTCATTGTTACATGACAGTAGGTTGTCGTAAGACAAAGCTGCATGAAGTGTGAACTACAGTTTTCTTGGATCCATAAAACAATGTGCTTTTGGAGAATGCGGGCATCGATCCCACTACCTCACGCATGCAAAGCATTTGACCTAATTCCCCAGCAGTTTGGAATTTCCGCAAGAAGCAACCAAGAGTGTCCAGTCTTGTCAGGCTATGCTCTTGGTTGACTTGTTAGTTTACGCGCCAGGCACCATTGACAATTTACATGCATGTGACTCAGAATTTTGACACTCAAAATCTACATATTAGCCAGTACAGGGATCGAATCCATGACCTTGGCATTATTAGCACCACACTCTAACCTACTGAGCTAACCGCTCACTAGCTATTGCACGCAATTGTTGAGATGCACCAAGCCTCTGCAAGTGCTGGCGCGTAAACTAACAAGTCAACCAAGAGCATTGCCTGACAAGACTGGACACTCTTGGTTGCTTCTTGCGGAAATTCCAAACAGCTGGGGAATTTGATCAATTGGTAGCATGCTATAGGTATTGGGGTCGATGCCCGCATTCCCCAAAAACACATTTTTTTTGTGGATCCAAGAAAGCTTCAGTTCACACTTCATGCAGCCTTGTCTTACGACAACCTACTGTCATGTCACAATGACAAGCAACTTTCCTGTCACACTGATGTCAAAATGTCAGATGAAAAAGCAAAGCATTACTTACTTTCAGAGGAGCAGCGTGACACACACCATTGAGATCCACAAACAAAGCTGTGGATAGTTTCCTTGAAGCCAGAGCATAAAGAAAGAACAAATACAAATCCCGAAAACCGGGATCGAACCAGGGACTTTCAGATCTTCAGTCTAACGCTCTCCCAACTGAGCAATTTCAGCAATGCACTTAACTTAATTATGTGGCACCATTGACAATTTACATGCATGTGACTCACAATTTTGACACTGAAAATGTACATATTAGCCAGTACGGGGATCGAACCCAGGAACTTTGCATTACTAGCATCAGACTCTAACCAACTGAGCTAACCGGCCACTAGCTATTGGGTGCAATTGTTGAGATGCACTGAGCCTCTGCAAGTGCTGGCACGTAAACTAACAAGTCAACCAAGAGCATAGCCTGACAAGACTGGACACTCTTGGTTGCTTCTTGCAGAAATTCCAAACAGCTGGGGAATTTGATCAATTGGTAGCATGCTATAGGTATTGGGATCGATGCCCGCATTCCCCAAAAACACATTTTTTTGTGGATCCAAGAAAGCTCCAGTTCACACTTCATGCAGCCTTGTCTTACGACAACCTACTGTCATGTAACAATGACTAGCAACTTTCCTGTCACACTGATGTCAAAATGTCAGATGAAAAAGCAAGACATTACTTACTTTCCGAGGAGCAGCGTGACACACACCATTGAGGACCACAACAAAGCTGGGGATAGTTTCCTTGAAGCCAGAGCATATAGAAAGAACAAATACAAATGCCAAAAACCGGGATTGAACCAGAGACCATTAGATCTTCAGTCTAACACTCTCCCAACTGAGATATTTCTGCAATTCACTAAACTTAATTATGTGGCACCATTGACAATTTACATGCATGTGACTCACAATTTTGACACTCAAAATGTACATATTAGCCAGTACGGGGATCGAACCCATGACCCAGACCAAGACCAAGACCAAGACCCAGACTAAGACCAAGAACAAGACCAGACCAAGAACAAGACCAAGACAAGACAAGACCAAGACCAAAACCAGGCG
This sequence comes from Oncorhynchus kisutch, assembly GCF_002021735.2. Classification (NCBI taxonomy): domain Eukaryota; kingdom Metazoa; phylum Chordata; class Actinopteri; order Salmoniformes; family Salmonidae; genus Oncorhynchus; species Oncorhynchus kisutch. The sequence continues at coordinate 4,595 of NW_022264066.1, read as the reverse complement.
GAAGGGTAGCCTAGTGGTTAGAGCGCTGGACTAGTAATTGAACGGTTGCAAGTTCAAACCCCCAAGCTGACAAGGTCTTGGTGTCTGGGTCTTGTCTGGGTCAAACAAAAGACCCACCAAACGAAAGACCCACCAAACAAAACAAAAGACCCACCAAACAAAACAAAAGACCCACCAAACCAAAGACAAACAAACAAAAGACCCACCAAACCAAAGACCCACCAAACCAAAGACCCACCAAACCAAAGACCCACCAAACAAAAGACCCAAGACTCAGACCACACCAAGACATTTTGACATCAGTGTGACAGGAAAGTTGCTTGTCATTGTTACATGACAGTAGGTTGTCGTAAGACAAGCTGCATGAAGTGTGAACTACAGTTTTCTTGGATCCATAAAACAATGTGCTTTTGGAGAATGCGGGCATCGATCCCACTACCTCACGCATGCAAAGCATTTGACCTAATTCCCCAGCAGTTTGGAATTTCCGCAAGAAGCAACCAAGAGTGTCCAGTCTTGTCAGGCTATGCTCTTGGTTGACTTGTTAGTTGACGCGCCAGGCACCATTGACAATTTACATGCATGTGACTCAGAATTTTGACACTCAAAATCTACATATTAGCCAGTACGGGGATCGAATCCATGACCTTGGCATTATTAGCACCACACTCTAACCTACTGAGCTAACTGCTCACTAGCTATTGCACGCAATTGTTGAGATGCACCAAGCCTCTGCAAGTGCTGGCGCGTAAACTAACAAGTCAACCAAGAGCATTGCCTGACAAGACTGGACACTCTTGGTTGCTTCTTGCGGAAATTCCAAACAGCTGGGGAATTTGATCAATTGGTAGCATGCTATAGGTATTGGGGTCGATGCCCGCATTCCCCAAAAACACATTTTTTTGGTGGATCCAAGAAATCTTCAGTTCACACTTCATGCAGCCTTGTCTTACGACAACCTACTGTCATGTCACAATGACAAGCAACTTTCCTGTCACACTGATGTCAAAATGTCAGATGAAAAAGCAAAGCATTACTTACTTTCAGAGGAGCAGCGTGACACACACCATTGAGATCCACAAACAAAGCTGTGGATAGTTTCCTTGAAGCCAGAGCATAAAGAAAGAACAAATACAAATCCCGAAAACCAGGATCGAACCAGGGACTTTTAAATTTTCAGTCTAACGCTCTCCCAACTGAGATATTTCTGTAATTCACTAAACTTAATTATGTGGCACCATTGACAATTTACATGCATGTGACTCACAATTTTGACACTCAAAATGTACATATTAGCCAGTACGGGGATCGAAACCATGACCTTTGCATTACTAGCATCAGACTCTAACCAACTGAGCTAACCGGCCACTAGCTATTGGGTGCAATTGTTGAGATGCACTGAGCCTCTGCAAGTGCTGGCACATAAACTAACAAGTCAACCAAGAGCATAGCCTGACAAGACTGGACACTCTTGGTTGCTTCTTGCAGAAATTCCAAACAGCTGGGGAATTTGATCAATTGTTAGCATGCTATAGGTATTGGGATCGATGCCCGCATTCCCCAAAAACACATTTTTTTGTGGATCCAAGAAAGCTCAAGTTCGCACTTCATGCAGCCTTGTCTTACGACAACCTACTGTCATGTCACAATGACAAGCAACTTTCCTGTCACACTGATGTCAAAATGTCAGATGAAAAAGCAAAGCATTACTTACTTTCAAAGGAGCAGCGTGACACACACCATTGAGATCCACAAAGAAAGCTGTGGATAGTTTCCTTGAAGCCAGAGCATAAAGAAAGAACCAATACAAATCCCGAAAACCTGGATCGAACCAGGGACTTTTAAATCTTCAGTCTAACGCTCTCCCAACTGAGCAATTTCAGCAATGCACTTAACTTAATTATGTGGCACCATTGACAATTTACATGCATGTGACTCACAATTTTGACACTCAAAATGTACATATTAGCCAGTACAGGTATCGAACCCATGACCTTTGCATTAATAGCATCAGACTCTAACCAACTGAGCTAACCGGCCACTAGCTATTGGGTGCAATTGTTGAGATGCACTGAGCCTCTGCAAGTGCTGGCACGTAAACTAACAAGTCAACCAAGAGCATAGCCTGACAAGACTGGACACTCTTGGTTGCTTCTTGCAGAAATTCCAAACAGCTGGGGAATTTGATCAATTGGTAGCATGCTATAGGTATTGGGATCGATGCCCGCATTCCCCAAAAACAATTTTTTTTGTGCATCCAAGAAAGCTCCAGTTCACACTTCATGCAGCCTTGTCTTACGACAACCTACTGTCATGTAACAATGACTAGCAACTTTCCTGTCACACTGATGTCAAAATGTCAGATGAAAAAGCAAGACATTACTTACTTTCCGAGGAGCAGTGTGACACACACCATTGAGGACCACAACAAAGCTGTGGATAGTTTCCTTGAAGCCAGAGCATATAGAAAGAACAAAAACAAATGCCAAAAACCGGGAATGAACCAGAGACCATTAGATCTTCAGTCTAACACTCTCCCAACTGAGATATTTCTGCAATTCACTAAACTTAATTATGTGGCACCATTGACAATTTACATGCATGTGACTCACAATTTTGACACTCAAAATGTACATATTAGCCAGTACGGGGATCGAACCCATGACCCAGACCAAGACCAAGACCAAGACCCAGACTAAGACCAAGAACAAGACCAGACCAAGAACAAGACCAAGACAAGACAAGACCAAGACCAAAACCAGGCGGAAGGGTAGCCTAGTGGTTAGAGCGCTGGACTAGTAATTGAAAGGTTGCAAGTTCAATCCCCCAAGCTGACAAGGTCTTGGTGTCTGGGAATTGTCTGGGTCAAACAAAAGACCCACCAAACAAAAGACCCACCAAACAAAGACCAACAAACAAAAGATCCACCAAACAAAACAAAGACCCACCAAACCAAAGACCCACCAAACAAAGACCCACCAAACAAAAGACCCAAGACTCAGACCAACACCAAGACATTTTGACATCAGTGTGACAGGAAAGTTGCTTGTCATTGTTACATGACAGTAGGTTGTCGTAAGACAAAGCTGCATGAAGTGTGAACTACAGTTTTCTTGGATCCATAAAACAATGTGCTTTTGGAGAATGCGGGCATCGATCCCACTACCTCACGCATGCCAAAGCATTTGACCTAATTCCCCAGCAGTTTGGAATTTTCCGCAAGAAGCAACCAAGAGTGTCCAGTCTTGTCAGGCTATGCTCTTGGTTGACTTGTTAGTTTACGCGCCAGGCACCATTGACAATTTACATGCATGTGACTCAGAATTTTGACACTCAAAATCTACATATTAGCCAGTACGGGGATCGAATCCATGACCTTGGCATTATTAGCACCACACTCTAACCTACTGAGCTAACCGCTCACTAGCTATTGCACGCAATTGTTGAGATGCACCAAGCCTCTGCAAGTGCTGGCGCGTAAACTAACAAGTCAACCAGAGCATTGCCTGACAAGACTGGACACTCGTTGGTTGCTTCTTGCGGAAATTCCAACAGCTGGGAATTTGATCAATTGGTAGCATGCTATAGGTATTGGGGTCGATGCCCGCATTCCCCAAAAAAACATTTTTTTGGTGGATCCAAGAAATCTTCAGTTCACACTTCATGCAGCCGTTTGTCTTACGACAACCTACTGTCATGTCACAATGACAAGCAACTTCCTGTCACACTGATGTCAAAATGTCAGATGAAAAAGCAAAGCATTACTTACTTTCAGAGGAGCAGCGTGACACACACCATTGAGATCCACAAACAAAGCTGTGGATAGTTTCCTGAAGCCAGAGCATAAAGAAAGAACAAATACAAATCCCGAAAACCAAGATCGAACCAGGGACTTTTACATTTTCAGTCTAACGCTCTCCCAACTGAGATATTTCTGCAATTCACTAAACTTAATTATGTGGCACCATTGACAATTTACATGCATGTGACTCACAATTTTGACACTCAAAATGTACATATTAGCCAGTACGGGATCGAAACCATGACCTTTGCATACTAGCATCAGACTCTAACCAACTGAGCTAACCGGCCACTAGCTATTGGGTGCAATTGTTGAGATGCACTGAGCCTCTGCAAGTGCTGGCACATAAACTAACAAGTCAACCAAGAGCATAGCCTGACAAGATGGACACTCTTGGTTGCTTCTTGCAGAAATTCCAAACAGCGGGGAATTTGATCAATTGTTAGCATGACTATAGGTATGGGATCGATGCCCGCATTCCCCCAAAAAACATTTTTTTGTGGATCCAAGAAAGCTCCAGTTCACACTTCATGCAGCCTTGTCTTACGACAACCTTACTGTCATTGTCACAATGACAAGCAACTTTCCTGTCACACTGATGTCAAATGTCAGAGAAAAAGAAAAGCATTACTTATTTCAAAGGAGCAGGCGTGACACACACCATTGAGATCCCAAAGAAAGCTGTGGATAGTTCCTTGAAGCCGAGCATAAAGAAAAAGAAAGCAACAAATCCGAAAACCTGGATCGAACCAGGGACTTTTAAATCTTCAGTCTAACGCTCTCCCAACTGAGC